>NC_065514.1:10930242-10933188 GCF_006386435.1 Epinephelus moara | reverse complement strand
TATATATATATATATATATATATATATATATATATATATATACACATATATATACACAGATGGTCCCTCTAGTTCTGCCTTCTGCTTATCAGACTTACTGTCAGTGAGATGTGTCACTTCACTCTATTGTGAAATGCATCACATTTTACTTTGAAAAGTAATGTCTAATTTATGCAGAACAGGAAGTAGTAGGAGTGGACGTTGTCATATAGAGTGCCGAAGTCACGCCCCTTCCGGTAGAGCTCATGGGACCTTAGATCGGAAAAAATATGAATGGCAGTGAATGGGGAGAGCAATATTATCTTTTGTTCTCGTTTGAGATGCGACATGAAATCTAAATATGTTGTTAATGAATTTAAAACATACATTTTAAGGTCAAGAAAGTCATACTTTGTGGTAAAACTGTTGAGATATAAGCTTTTTAATTAGAAAGACTCAAGAGTGCACAGGAGGAGGTCGCGTATGTGACGTCACAGCTTTCGCTCGCTTCCTGCAGCTTGGCCTCCCCACTGAAATTCCACTGTTTTATGATTAATCGATTTATGATTGAAGATGTCTGTGTGTTTTGTGCCAGGCTGCAGTCACTCCAAGCTGCAGGAAGCAAGCGAAAGCTATGATGTCACATACGCGTCCGCCTCCTGTGTAGTCTTTCTAATTACGTTTTTTTCAAAAGCTTATATCTCAACAGTTTTACCACAAAGTATGACTTTCTTGACATTAAAAATTTATGTTTTAAATTCATTAATGACATATTTGGATTTCATGTCACAACTCAAACGGGAACAAAAGATATTCACTGCCATTCATAGTTTTTCCGATCTAAGATCCCATGAGCTTCACCGGAAGGGGCGTGACTTCGGCACTCTATACCTGTTTGGGTTTACTCCTTAATCTAATACAGGGCTGGACTCTAATGGTAACCAGGTTACCAATTGCAACCATCTTGATTAATCCTTGGCCTTTGGCACTCATCAGTGGCATCAACTTTTTAACATATAAAAAACAGGGACAGCAAAGAGCAAAACATGCACCCCAATATAAATAAATGTTTGATACTTGTTGCAATGATAATGATATTTAAATGTTGCTGTTACAGCCAGAATCAGTACCAGACAGTACTGCATATGATAATAATGCATTAGTGTTGGTGCGTTTACTTGCATGTGCAGAAGTATCTGTTTAAGAGACGATGACAAAGCAAATTAAGCTGATTTACTAGTGGGAAGAAATGGTCAAATATGCACTATTGAATTTACATTAAAATAAGAATTTACATTGCATTAAACGTGCGCTAGGATGTGTTTAACATCATGACTATGATGTTCAAACGTCAGCTGTTTATCACCAGTTTTCAAACGCTACCTCCCTGTCATACATTCTCGTGTCAACACGGTGGACACGGAGCCTCCAAGCATTCCTATGAGACAGCGCTGAGCAGGTTTTTTTCATACAGCAAAGCGACACGGTCATTGGATAAATGCCACAAAATCGTCACTTCCAGGGAGGCTCAGCTTCCCTGGGACCTAATGGAGCGGTAGGCGGGAGAGGACGCTTGGTGTATGCATGATGATTGGAGGAACTGTCTAAAAGGCTGAACCCCTTTGTGACTGACAGCGCTTTGGAAATACACACCGGCATCATCGCAGTTCGAGCTCAGTCCCATGTGCATATTTGAGAGTGGAGTCTTCTGACAGAGTGCCTTTCGGAGTTCCTGATTTCCATAAGCGATATTGCTCATTTTCACTGTTTGTACAGTACAGTTCAGGTGTTTAAACCCATCTGAAAATCTTTGAGGTGTGTTTTGCTGTGGTTCTATGGCATGAGTGTGGTTGAAAAACGGCTTCAATTAAATGTAACTTTCATAAGTCACTGCTTCGCTACAATATGACAAATTTCATGATGTGAACTTAAAGTGAGCTTCCCCTGTTTGAAAGACCAGCAGCCGCCACTGGTCACCATCACAAATGTGCAAATTGCTTCAACTGACAAAGAACCAAATAAGCTTGCATGTTTAAAAAAGAAAAGAAATATTAAAAAACTTAAAAAAAACTTATTCTTTTATATCATATTTTCATTTTTAAGCTGACATATATCTGCATAATTTTAATTACTCAAAATATAAAGCAACCATATTTTCAGTTTCAGCAGCCAAAAGCTGATACTGCCAACAGATATCAGCAACTAACTTCTTACTGTTTTTGTTCAGGTGCACGAGCACTGCCAAAACATATATTGTAATAGAATAAAGGGTCTCTCACCATCCTTGGAAGAACAGCCTCTCAGTGTTCAACCCAAAGCTGTGGGAAACATTTTGGATGTAGAAGTGTGCGACATACCCTGCTGGATGGTTTCCACCTGAACTTCTTTTAAGGCAACACACTGCAGTGTTTACAATGATCTTCCAGCTTTGTTCTGAATGTAAGCTGCAGTATAGCATCTCAAGAAACTGAGTCCACGTAGGGTTAAGGGATTAAAGTTGCAGTGATGGTTTTAACTATAACACGAGTGTTTAACTTTTCAGATGCAAACCTGAAGCTGACTTAATTTATTGATTAAAACAATACACAAGTGCTAGCATTGATCTTTTTTTACTCAAAAACAACTTTAATTCCTTGTCTACATGTGTCTACAAGGGCTGAAGCTATTTTTTCACTGTTGATAAATCTGTTAATTATAATATAAACTAGTCCAAACCCATTGAGTACAGCATACCATACCATGACTTAGTCATACCAAAAAAATTGGAAAAAACAAACAAAACAAAAAACAAACATTGGTCCACAGGGGGAGCCACAGCGATCGGTCACATTTTAGCCATTTTTAAGCATTTTTCTGTTGTTATAGCGCCACCCAGTTGCCAATTAGAGTTAAATTTCTCCAGTCACCTTGAGGCGTCCTGTTCTACATATCTACCAAGTTTAGTAAAAATCGATATGGCGGTTAGGC
>NC_065514.1:10894411-10930039 GCF_006386435.1 Epinephelus moara | reverse complement strand
TTGGCCAATTGATGTAATATTGCTTCATTCGCATCCTCCCATGACCCTCTACCACTGTGCCAAATTTCACATGGATTGACCAAGTCAGTGAGGAGAAAAACGTGGAACAGACACACACACACACACACACACACACAGACAGAGTTTTCGTCATTATATAGTAAGATTAATCGAATTGTTTGGTTTATAAACTGTCAGAAAATGGGGAAAATGTTGATCAGTACTTCTCAAAGCCGGAGATTACATCCTCAAATGTCTAATGTTTAATCAACATCCCACAGATATTCAGTTTACTGTCACAAAGGAGTGAAGAAACCAGGAAATATTCACATTTTTAAGAAGCTGGAATCAGAGAATTCTGACTTTCTTTTCTGTCTAACCAATTATACGATTAGCAAATAAGCTGGTATTAATTTAATAGCTGACAACTAATGAATTAATTGCTGCAGCTCTAGTATCTGTATAATTTACCGTAATAATAATTTCATTTAAATTAAGAGGGTTGTTTAATTAGGTTAAACATGAAACCAGGAGACTAATCTTGCACTAAAGAGAGCTTTCTTCTTTCAAATACAGATTAAAGATTAAATAAGTTGTTAAACAGACATTTATACAAAAGCAGAGAGTCATTTTGCACAGTCATGTATATCCTGTAGGTATCGTCGGCTCCCTGCAGCAGCATGTCGTATCTTGTCATTGTCCAATATTTCCGGATGGAGGATTACGGGTATTATGGTTGGTTGGTTATTTGAATTCAAACAGTGTCAGATGTTGTCCTCTCTGCTCATCAGGGCTGACTGACACGAATGAGCCTTGTAAACAAACTGATTGACGAATTCAAACAGTCATTCTTCCAATCAGAACAGATTCAGCCTCCTTATTAATCTCTCTGACTCACCACAATCGCTCCTGAAACTCTTTGTATTTCTGCCAGCAAATCTCGGCTCAGAACAGAGCTGTCGTTCCTCCTATGCATTGTGTTTCACGTCTCCATTTCAGTGAGAACAGCCCGACACCACGGGCGAGTCTGGCAACCTGTCAAGCTACGCAGCTGAGGCTGCAAAATGCCATTTAAAATGTTGATATTTCAAAAGTGTCTGGTTCACACCATTTTTAGATATTTAACCCTTGCTTCTGCCAGCGTTATCTATTGCTCTGTCTGTCTTTAATAGGTCAACTTGGTGTTGGATGACGGCCGGTCTCTGGGTCTCATGATCCGGGGCGGAGCAGAATATGCTCTAGGTATTTACATCACTGGAGTGGACCAGGGATCAGCAGCAGAGTGTGGAGGACTCAAGGTATTGCTTCAATCTATCTTTAACTTGCTGTCTCACACACACTGTCTCGCTTCTTGCTTTCAGTGAAATGCACACAATAGCTCTCTTCCATATTTAGCCTTCCTTTTCTGAGGCCTCTCAGCACACTACTCCCCACAGTTTTGATGCCAAATACATGTATGGTATATCAAAATATGAGTCAGGAAAACAGCGAAACATGTCCATCATAGTTTCTACAGAGTCCAGGATGACATCTCCAGATGTCTTGCTTTGTCTGACTGAAAGTCCAGAGGAAAACTAGTGAATATCCACATTTGGTAACCAGAACTGAGGCTGTTGCCGGTGAATTTTGGCATCTTCTAAACAATTAATCAGCTAAATCGTTCATTAGCATTAAGATTTTTTTGCTAATGCTTTCTGTTTTATTTTACAAAAGCATTGAGAGGGAAGACAGTCCTTTCACCTGCTGTCCTCACAGGGACGTCAGAGCACAGGGTCAGGTACAGAGCAGCTGGTGGGGATTTAATGTAGGACATTAAAAGTGCAGAAAAGCCGTGAGGGATCAGGCTGTATAAGCACCGGGCCTGTCTATGATTAGACCCCTCTAACCAGTGGGACAACTTTTGTTCACTCTGTCTAGTGGGGAAATACTCTTTACAATAACTTTTGTCACAGAGACATGACGACACAAGACGAGTTATTCCAATATGCCACTTTCTTTGCTTTAAAAATTCATGTCTCTCACTACTTTGGGATGTTCCCTGTCAAGCTGCTATTCCCCGTCCTCTTCACCATATGGGCTGTCAAAAATAATTGCTTTAAGGTGTTTGAACAAATTAGAGAATAGCATATGCGGTTTGGATACACCGTGCTGTGACAATGACTCCCTTTAATTTGGGCATCAAGGACTGAAAAGTAAACAGTGTCGTAGTGAAACAACTGAGATGTCTCAACATTAAACCTTTTGAATATCTCTTAACAATGGTAGTATTTCCTGTGAGAGAAGCAGTCGGTGATGAGGAAAGAATGAATGGATGATTGATACTCAAATGTCAGTCGCAAGCTGAGCAGATCTTTTGTAAGAATTTATTTTATTACAAAATTACAGAGTGTAAATTTTGAAAACAACACAATTCAGTCTCCTCCAGAAATAAAAAAGTCACTGCACTCAAAAATAGTCTTTTGCTGCTGTTTGGTATAACAAGGACTATAACAAAGACAATAGATGCTGTGTTCAGTTTCACAAACATTTGACTCATCCCAGGACTCTTGAAGCCAGTCAAAGTCGGGGATGCTACTGAGAGAAACTTGTAATAACATCATACTAAATGCTGGGTGACATTTGTGGTTTTTGCATTAATTTGAATAGCCAACAACATTTTACATCAATTTCAGTTTTACATGCAGCAAACTTGAGGAAGAGTGAGTGAGCCATTTCACACTGGAGACAAGTGTGTACTGTATAATGTGGACCTGCCAATGCACAGTCAACCTGACTCATATGACTCAGCCGTCACTCAGTTTGTCACTGTTAACAGAGACTCCAGTGTGCTGTGTGGTTCATGTGCTTCACTGAGGAACCAGAGAATTGTAGAGGGACATTAGGCTTCATGATCAAAGAATGCTTTGTATCATGTCTCCACTTCTCCTCTCTTTCGGTCTGTGTCTTGATGCGTTTCCATTCACCTGTTTTATGTTCATTTGCAATTTGGAAATGCCAAAAACTCACCAAAATATCAACTTTTTTTTTTTTTTTTTTTTTACATTTTGGAGGTGGAAAAGTTGATATAATGTTGGAAGATAGAGGAAAAGTTGGTGAAACGCTAAAAGGAAAATGTGACAAAGTGCAAAAGAAACAGATTTAGCAAATAAATGATGACGTACAGTCAAGATGTATCGTCATTTCTTGGCCACTGCAAGCTCTCTTTGTCGTCTCTGGATGACCTTTAACACTCATGTATGCACAAATTGTTGTTAGCAGAACTCCTCCAAGAGCACGTAGCTAATATGAGTTGTTTTTGTTATGGTCCGGCTCTAAGACCATCACAAATAAGGAAACACATGGGGAGTTACATAAAAATAAGTAATTTATTTTAACAAAAATTCAAGAATAAACAATATAACCAAGTGCAAACTAAACTATACAACAACTCAAGTAAATGCAATCAACGCAGCATGGTGCCATGGGGAAAAAGAAGAGGCACCACGTTCCCAGGAGGGCGGGTTTTAAAGGGCTGGAGACAGTGGCCAGCTGCCTCCAATCACCACGACCAATCAAGCCACAAGCACTCTGAAACAAAAGAACATAACACAACACCAACACCAAACCCTAGTGGAGGCCCTGGGGCCGTCACATGTGAAACTCTTTTTTTCCAGTGTCCAGTGTGTAGGGTTGAAATGGTTCCTCACAAAGTTTGAGAAACTCGTAACTAGTAAAAATAAAAGTGTAATCCATATAACTACATACAGTGCACGGTGTTTCGCACGGAGTATTATTATTACTGTCACACAGTGTGCTTAGGCTGGGGACAGGTGTCGTGATTTGATGGTATAGGAAAGCCAGAGAAAATGACAGAGGGTGTCCAAAGTTTTGTGTCATTTTAAACTGACACAGACCAAAAACTCTTTACAGAGTGTGACTGTAAAACTGAACTAGTCTATTATATAGGGTTGCAGTGGTATATCAAATTTAAGTTATGCCATGATCATTCTCGGAACCCATCGGCTGTATTCGGCATCTGACTTCCGGCAAACAGCGATACAGCCTCTGGGGGCAGACCCCCAATTTTTTGGCATTCCGGTTTGATTTGGGCGGATGAGGCGATTTTCCATTTCCGACTTCCGTTTATATATAAGTAAATATGCTGAACCATTGCAATTGATTCAGAGTTTGCAGTGACGCCAGCTATGTTCCGCCTCGTTAGTTCACCGCACGGACTGTTAAACCTGGCAACAACTGCAGCCGGCTCAAACGTGATTGGTCAATATCACGCGGACTACAAACAGCCTACAACCGGAAACCAGGGCTCTTCCGCTCTTCTTCTGGAGGCAAGATCTCTGGGGTTTGCCTACAGACTCTACATTCACTGAATGTAGAGTCTGTATATAGAGACTATGCCATGATATTAAAATTGACTGTCATCATACCGTGTACATTTGTTTATCTATGATGCTGAGAAAAGAAAAAAAAAAATGCAACTGGACGGAGAATCTCAACTTTATTGTATTTTCCAAAGGGAGACTTTTTACGCGGATTTCTATTTTGAGAAAATTGTTTCAGTTATAGTCATAGAATGTTTGTTCAACTAAAAACAACCATCTGTTTTTTAATTCCTTCAAGGGACATTTTGACTTCTAATAGTTATAATTCTGTAACGTGGTGATACCATGAAACTGCAATGTTTTCTTCGATGGTTATTGCAACCGAACAACCACAGAAGCATGAAGTCACTGTTTCAGCATCTCAGTAGAAAGCATCCAGTCCACAGAGCAGACCCATTGTTAACATTAACGTTAGCATTTCCCTAAAACAATATGATTGCTAGTTGGGATGAAGGCCCCCGGCGCTGGGGTTTCTGGGGTCTCTGAAGCTGGTGTCCGCCCTCATCCAGACAAAGTGGTCTCTAAGTGGTGGGGAGTGAGGCAGCTTGCTATTGTCATGATAGTCTCACACAAACACACACAAGAGACTTGTCTAATTGCCTTTTTTGTTTATTTAATATTGCTCTATAATAAAGCAAAAGTCATTCTTATCCAGTTAATCAATGGAATAATCAGTAGACTACTTGATCGAATCGCATACTTTTTCTTTTTACTTTTAGTATGTACTGCAGCCGCCCTTAAAAAGTACGTACTGTCCATGCAGTATGCACTCAATCGGGACATACTACAATCAGTTGTCAAGCCGTCATCTGTTTTGCGGCTCAGTCGATGTGATGTATCGTTTGCTGCACAGAGGATTGTGGGTCAGAATAGCCAGAAAAGCATGCTGGCTTGCATGCAGCAAAATCAGACCGGCTGTAGTAGAACATCCTGGTATTTTTGACATACTACATCTTTTTCCTGCATACTATATAGTATGGCAGTATGGGTATTGGATCGCACTGTATTTTTCTTAGTTTGAGGTTTGACTGACGCTCTTTATTTAAATTACAACATCTCGTTGCACCCTGTTCTGCAGTGGCACCTTTCTGGAGGAGTAGTGCCACCTGCTTGTCTCAGTGAACCAACTCTCAATGTTTGCATAACAGTAGTGGATGTAATGCGGCACATAAATTAGCTTTTTTTTTTTTTTGCTGATTTTTTGGAAATTCTGTTAAAATTTGTGCTACATTTGGACATTTAAACCCGACTTCTCTGTTTTTCTACCCCCTTCTCTCGTTGACTGTCTTTTGCTTTCTCGTTCTCTCTCTCCGCCTCCCTCCATGGGGAAGCACAGTACCTTTAAACATGATTAAAATAATAGTCTGCCAAATCTCTAGCAACCTCTTGTTGTCTGATGCATTATATAATAAAGAGCTATTACCAAATCACATATCCTAATGTACCTATGACCTGCAAGTGTCAGTGTACAGCAGCAGTAATTGCAGTTATGTACTCTCCGTACTGCCTGGATTGAACTCTCTCCAGGGGTCTGTCTGAAACAACTAATGTATAGCTGCTTGTTTGAAAATGCAGGAGAGATACCAGACATAAAGTGGATACAAAGCCTTTTTTTTTCCAGTGGTAAAGCATCCATCCTTGGAGTCCATGGCCTTAGTTTGTTTTGCTTACAGATGGGTGTTTGTCATGGTGACATGGCAACAGAAGGAGAGTGAGGATGGACGTCTCCTTCCCTGAGCCCTTCATCTCATGTCTGTTAGTGATCAGCCTGTCAACCAGCCAATTACACAGACACCTATTAGAGGGCCCACACAGGAGCACACACTCAGCATAGCATTTTGATGTGGAGTTTTGTTAGCAGCTAGAAATGCTTCTTATTAAAAAGAGAGCAAAAGAAAGACAGGAGGGAGAAAAGGCTTTAATATCCTGTGATATGACATGCGCTCGTCTTGCTTTTTTCACGTTTCTGCTTTTCCCCCCCTCCAGTTCTTTTCTTTATTTCATATGTATGAACTACTTAACGCTGCCTCGTGTGCCGTGCTGTGATGTGCATTTTAAAGAATGTGTTTTGGAAAGTGTCAAGCAGGAGTTTTCAGAGCTCAAATATCTTCTCTTTTTTTCTGCCCCAATTCTCTCCCCTTTTGTCTGGTGTGGTGCCTGGCAGCTTAGTATCTGGAGTGGAATTTTGGCATTTGGAAATTCTGGCGTTTATACAAGGCGGTAGAGCTCCCAGATATCTAAATAAAGCACGTTTTCCTCCCTGCTGCGATGTGTTTTACCCCTTTTGTGGCTTTAGAGTGATGCTCCTCCAGTAGACACCTGGCTTTACCTGCAGGGCCAAATGCCTAGACAGAGTAAGGGGGAGGCTGAGAAAGAGAAACAGAAGGAGCTGTAGACAATCTCACACATTCAGGCTCAGACACAGCTTGCATCGTCTGTGCCCAGTCACTCAGGTGGGCAGGGAGTAGGTGAGACACACAAATACTACACCTAAGGTCATGATATTTAAAACTCTGAGCTGAGCAGGTCATTAAATGAGTCGGTTACATACCTGTGGAATATATCATATCTCTGAGGAGCTAATTATTGTATATAACCCTCTATGTTGACATCAGTAGCACTGTCTCTGGTGTTTCTGACATTGTTAGTGCCCAGGGCAAGGTCATTAGAATATGTGGCCTGTAAACAATGTCCTTCATGATATTTCAAAAATACAATGGAATTCATTTTCAGTGAATGTGAATCTCAGCATCCAAGATGAGAAATCTAGCTGGCGATTGAATGGTGAATGGACGTGCACTTGTATAGCACCTTGCTAGTATTTTCACACACTTGGCCGAGGCTAACGTACAAGGTGCCACCTGCTACTCAGGAACTATTCACACCGATGGAACAGCCATCGGGAGCAATTTGGGGCTCAGTATCTTGCCCAAGGATACTTCAACATGCAGACTGGAGGAGCCAGGGATCGAATTGCTGATCTTCCAATTGGTGGAAGACCCAGTTTACCTCTGAGCCACAGCCAGTACTAAAGGTCCAATGAAAATGAAATGCCTGCTATTGCTAAATAATTGTTAGTTCGGATCTTTTGAAGTGGGGTTGTGTATTACATAGAGTTGACAGTGGTCAGTATGCCCCGCATTTGGAGAAGCAGACAGGAGTACCGTCACAAAAGCTAAGCAATGTACTGCTGAGGACAGGGGCAGCAGCTAAATGTGTTTTAATGACTTTAGTTGTTCTTTTATCTCAGACATGTTAGGATGTGACATACCTTGACATGTTTTGGCTCAGAAGTGTCACTTGGTGGTGGTTGTGACGTGTCTTTATCAGCTGATCTGTCAATCAGCTGATATTAGCTGATATTTGACAGGACGATCACACCACCTGCTGTCCTCTCCAGGACGCTGCTCCAGGTGTGGGAGAGCATGTATGCCCCCTCGTCCCTGTTCATCGTCCCTGGGCCCCGCTTCCTTATTTCGATAGGCCTCCTGGCCTTGTCCCTGTCGATAAGATGGTTTTCTCTTTTGCAGTGATCTGTTATGGATGATTTGTAGGTTTCTTGTTGTGCCTTTTCTTTTATTGATCTTGTTTGTCTTATTTTCGTCTCCTTCTCGCATGCCTTTTGATGTTCTTTTTTTTCATGTGCTGAAGCTCCTCCCTGTCTCCCCCTGATGTATCTTTTATTGCATTATTGGCATGGTATCTCGTATATGACGTTGCATTTATTGTTTTGTTCAATCTTGAAACATGTCAAGGTACGTAACATCCTAATACATGTCTGAGATAAAAGAACAACTAAAGTCATTATTAGAAACTAAAGACAAAATGAACAACCTGCCAGTATAAGTGTATATTATATTTGGAATATTTTCACCACTATACCTTGCTGTCAGACAGTGATTACAATAGGGTAGGGAAGCCATTATGTCGCTCCCTTCAAAACCAGACTCCATTGAGAAAACCAGCAATTTAACATCACTGTCCATAGGAGTTCCTGGTCTACTCCCGCATCAATCATTTTGTATGTTTGTGTTTTTGTTTGACTTTGGCGTTTAAAGGGCTTAGTTCAGATTCCACAAAGTCACACAATAACACAAACTAACGAAACATTGGAGGCAGCGGCAGACCAGCAGCTCCCATGTTCAGTGGGCTAAAATTACTGTTTTTGTGAATGGAATCTGGTGGCTTTGACAAGAGCACAGATGAGCAACTGAAGCAGTTTGCAACTTTCCATCCGCAGCAGTGCACTGCTTAGCTTCCGTGTTGGTGCTCCTACCTGCTCCGCCAAACTGGTAGTGTGCTGCTTGTCATCCACTGTGTGTAATACACTGATTATGGATAAGTACCTCACACAACCCCACTTCAAAGCAAAATAACACTATGCCTTTAAACCTGGCAATGTCTGGCACAAGGTCCTCCACTGCTTGGGCCCTGTTTTTATTTTGGACGTATGCTGTGAACACTAGCTCTGTAAATTTATATTACCCCCCTAAAAATCGTACATAAAACATACTGTACTTCATTGCATAATGATGATTTGAAATCGGCAAAGGTGCCCATTTAATCAAAGCAAGAACGCTTTTGAAATGTTCTTTTTTCTGCATCTTTGAAGGTGAAGAGCATTACTGGCATGGAAGCCAGACCTCTCAGCCAAAATGAATGAAATAGTGCACTCCTGCATTTCCTTTTAGAAGGAACACTGAGGTGATGCACTCCGGATCCACTAGAGATTTAGATTCAAAAATAGAACAGCGTATGTGTGTGTATGGGCTGAGATGGAATAGTTTGCATGTAATCCAGTGTCCTTACCATCAGTGTTTTGTGCACTGCCACTACCTCTCAGCAAAAACCGCCAGACAGTTGACTCCACTGTGAATGGCTCACTGAAAATACTGTCCATACTTTAAAAATTACTGGACTATTTGCACCTTACGGTTCAGCAAGGGGCTGCGGTGTCTAAGGGATCTTTTTAAAACAATATCTGTATATCTTTCGGGCACGCTGTCAGAGAGCATGACATACTAAATCTCAGTTCTTTTAGCTACTTACAAGCACGTAGTGTGGTCAAAAAGCATTTTACTTCCTTCCCATCTTTCCCAGCAGGTGTTTGGATTAAGGAACCTTTAAATTGGGATCCTCTTGGACATGATCTGAGATCTAGATTGTACAGCACATGACAGCTGCATTATGGCTCTTATTGGTTGTTTGTTCATTGGTGGTAGTGCCATATATGTTTTGGAGAAAATTTCAATAAATAAATTAAAAATAATGTAGTATCTATATGAACATCTACTTAATGATAATAACTTAATAACGATAATAAACTTTATTTATAAAGCGCTTTTCTAAACAGAGTTACAAAGTGCTTTACATGTCAACAATTAAAACAGACGACATGAAAACAAAAACTTTTAAAAGAACTGATAAAATCACTTCGGTATATATAACTGAGGAAATAAAAGACAGTCTAACGCTATGTCTCAAATATTTTGAGTGCATAAGTGTGTTCACACTGAGAAGTATGGAAAAATGCAGTGCACTGTGAGTACCCGGATGGTGCACTCAAAACGATCAAGAAGTTGAGTGTGGAACTATGGACACTTCTCGCCCTCTATGGTCGCCATCTTGGCTACGTAGCGGAAGGGGAGGGACCACTTTTCAAACTGAAAATGGCGGCCGAGGACTGTGCAACCGTCGCTGCATTGTACAAATGAAAGTTATGCATGTGTTTTTTGCACTAAGCACCACTATGCTGTTGTGGGATATAAGCCAGCAGTATGTTTATTGAGTTAATTTAGCAGTCTGTAATGATTTGTTACTGCGAATGATAACGCAAATGCTAATGCTAGTTTGCTAACTAGCTAACAGCTGCACATTAGGCATTAAAAGAAGAAGAAGAGGTCTAAATTTGCGGTCGTCATTTTCGGTAAGTGCACAAGGGCCGTGTTTGGTTTGAGACAACACTAGCCTGTCGAAATTTGCGCACTACGCCAATGAGTACATAGTACACATAGTATACTACATGGAAGTGTACTAACAGAAGTATTTGATTTGATGTAATGTAAATATAAATGTATGTTTTAAGAAAGGATTTAAAAGAGGTCAATGACTTGGTCAACCTGATTTCCTCTGGCAGACTGTTCCAGAGCCTCCGGGCCCTGACAGCAAACACTCTGTCTCCTATAGTTTTCAGACCACCCTCTGGAACAGACAAAAGACCTCTGCCCGAGGACCTCAAAGTACATCCTGGCGTGTACAGCACTAAGAGGTCGGAGATATAGCTTGTAGAGAGACCATGAAGAGCCTTGAAAGTAATCAGTAAAATTTTAAAATCTATTATAAAACATACTGGGAACCTAAAGAGGCTAAATTGGAGTGATGTGATCATGTCTCTTGGGTCTGGTTAAAAGCCTTGGTCTGGAGTCAATGAATAGATTTTTGATACAGGCAAGACAAGCGGTTGTTGCAGTGATCCAGGTGTGAAGAGACGAAGGCCTGTAAAATTGTCTCTGAGTCTTTAAAAGTTAAAATGGATTGTATTTGTGAAATAATTCTAAGATGATGAAAACTTGATGGCACAAGCTTTGTGACATGCTGCTCAAAACCTAAATTACTGTCAAACCAGACCAAGATTTCTTGCAACAGGTTTGATATTACTTCATCCCAAAGTACAATAATCATGAAGTAAAAAGAAGATGTTAAGGCTCACAATGAATTCCCAGTCTTGAAACAAAAGACAAGTCAGTTTGCTTTATTATTGTAATAGTTAATGGAGAATGGAGAACACAAACAGCTGTTTACCCAGCTCCATTATAAATTAAAAAAAAACAGTATTTGTAGAAAACGTGCAAAACAATACAATGCTGTTAACATTGATTTATTCATGCCTTGTTGTCAGTGTTTCCATATTTGCACTGGCAAATGGCAACTCTGTTAACATTTGAATGATGAGCCTCCCGCTGTCTCCAGAGACCTGGGTTCAACTCCCAGCAGGGAGGCAAGCTGCACCGCTCCCAGATTAGACACATCCTCTCCTAGAAGGATGTAAGATTGTGTGTACCAGGGTGATCCACAGCGTTTGATCATCCTAAACTGTGTGTACAGAGGGAGCCCTGCCTGGCCGTGCCTGTTAACAGCTGTCTTTAACAACTTCCTCAAAGTCAGCGTAATGCTGCAGCACCAACGCCCGCTTCAGCCTGCACCCTCACTAGACAGCGAAACACATTTTGTCCCAGGGGATAAATAAGAAAGAATATGTACTTTACTTTCCCAAAGAAAACTGTGGTAGACTCAGATGTTCCTCACAGGCTGCTTCCCTGAACAAGAACAAGTGTTAAAACAAATCAAAAGTAGGATTCAAACATTGTAAAAAAAGCACATCCTCATATTAAGAACCAGTTAGACTTTTATTGAGACTTTTGGCACAGCAAGTAAGGACGTTTAGACGAAGGCACAGTACTCTGTGTCATGAGGCTCATAGATGTCTGGATATAATCTACAAAACAAAACAAAAATAAAAAGGGTACCGTGATGAGTCATTTGAAAATTATGAAAAAGACATTTGATTTGATGAGGAGCTGAGATCAAGTCCTGAATCGATTAGTCTAGCAAAAGCAAAAAATCCAAATATACTCAGTGACTCCAGATGCTACGGAGCCCCTAAAGGGACATGGAAGGGAAAAAAAAATAGACGGTTGGGGGAAAACAAAAAGATGTACTTTTGCGAGATCTCGAAAACATTTGCAGTATCTTGCAAATCTTGAAGAACTTGGGTTGAAGATGTGTGCAAAGCATTCACATTTTAGAATTTGTGGCTTCTTTGCAGCAAAATCCATATTTGAGGTATGGTCAAATGTCATGGCTACATATGAGTATGGACAGACAGGTATGTAAACTGTAACTGCAGTGTGACTGAGATGTTAATTCTAGTTTTTCTCTCTGTATTTTTGGACACTTTCTAGACTACACAACAAGCTGAAAACACATTGTTTAATCAGTAATGACAACAGAAGTTG
Organism: Epinephelus moara; assembly: GCF_006386435.1. Lineage (NCBI taxonomy): Eukaryota > Metazoa > Chordata > Actinopteri > Perciformes > Serranidae > Epinephelus > Epinephelus moara. Next base: position 10,917,645 of record NC_065514.1, on the reverse strand, counting down.
TGGCCTTACTGAAAACACCCATCTGTGGAAACTACATCTGTGGTTTATTTTCCGCTTGATAAAAATCTGCTCTCTTTTGTATAATTTTGTTTCCAGGTACAGAATAATGATGTGTGAACTTAGCTTTGCTTGATAAGTGTGAGGTCTGGCTGGGTCAGATTCTGCAGACCCTGCATCATTGTGCCTGTTCAGTGTGCACATGAGTGTCTAAGCTGCTGTTAAACTTGTCTTTGACCCTAGTAAAACATTTAATTCCAAGCATGACCTTGTACAGTTAGACTTCTAATGGTTATGCAACACCATATGCCTGTTGGTGAAACAGTAAATGATGCAGGAGGCGGCAGACAGGTGTTGGGATCTGCGTTACCCTCACTTAGCTTAGCTTTATTGGCATGTGTTAAAGTAGCTTTTAACGGCAAATTTAATTTTACTCTTTACTGGTTTGAAACACTTGCTGCTGTATTCTGTAAGGTGGAGAATAAATTAGATTTAATGTCATGCAGTCAATAGTGGCACAGTGGTGCAGTTGTTCACACTGATGCCTCACAACAAGAGCAGCCTGGGTCTATTTGTAAAGACTTTGTGTGTTCTCCAGGTCCTCCCCTTGAAGAGGCACCTGACCTTCATACATCATTTTGCAAATCTTGTTGTGTGTGTTCTTCTGATTATAGTCATTGGAAGGTTTGCCAGTATGCAACAGAAGGGTGGACATCTAAAACTGGACCTTAACCTCTTTTAGTTTGTTTGGAGGTAACTGAATAATTCATTATCTTGGAGTTCAACCAAGCATCATTGAGAAATGCCCAGAACAAGATAAGCTTGTGCCAATGAAACTAATGGAGAAACTACTTGAGTCTGTTGGGTTTGAACGCCCTGCCGATCATCAGCATCTTCACCTTCAGTTATTGCTAGTTTTACCAAGCAGAATCTTTGTCTTTACTGACAGAGTCAGACTTATGATGTGCACTTTTCTTGGCATTGAGATGATGTTGATGTTGTTGCTGTTTAACAGACAACTGTGTGGGTTATTGCTTTGCATGGCCTCTTGTTTCTCTGTGGTAAAGGAAAAGTAAAGATCAGTAATGCCGGGCTGGGGGTGGTGATCCTGATCTGGGTGTTATATGAACGTTTTGCCCACTCTGTTCAGCTTTCGCTGCTGCAGACTGCTGCAGCACCTGGGACTGGTAGACAGACGTCTTCCCTTATATCTGGAGAGATTCAGGGCAGGATGCAAAGGCTGATAATATCTAGAATATAATACGGAAACAGCTACTGTTGAGTAGCTACAAAAAACATACAACAGAGCAAAGTAATAAGTTACTGTAAGAATATTTTTAACTGATATAGTATGCTAGAATGTGGTACTCTATCACATACACTCTCTGTGCAGACTGTAGTGACGTAGGTGCAAACAATGTTTCCAGTGGCTTCTATGTCAGCTCTGCTAAATGTGAGCTAAATTTATGATCCTATGTCTACTTTGCAAGTGTTGGTGGCGCTCTTTATGGTTGGCATTGGGCAGCTGTGGCATGTGGCTGCGAGTCACTCATCAGGATATGAAAGTCAACTCACCAGTGTCTTAACTCTCTTCCTGCCAACTTCTGCTGCCAGCTAGTTTGTGGTTTTCAAATGTAAACCGCAGTAAACATCAAGAAAAAGACGATGAGGAATGCACCAGAGGAGGTGTGTGCTTAATGGTGAATAAGGACGATTGTGACAGTGGGAATGTGAGGTGCTGTCTAGGCCTTGCTTTTCCTGTGCCACGAGGGGAAAAACACTGAATGACCATTGCATACTGTTTGGAGACGACAGCAGAGCAGAGTCGCTGCTCTTGTTTTGAGGGAGTGACCATGCGGCCATCTTCTTCAGGTCAAGATATGTAAAGTAACTATGACGCATGCCCCAAGTGACGGAGTGATGCCATGGAGCCTGTGAGAGTGTGAAGCATGTTCATGAACACCACTGTCGACATCACAGATGACAGAAGCAACTGTACCCAAAACTACAGTTCAATCTTTCTGCAAAAAGAAACCATCGATACCCAGAACCATCCAGAATCATGCACGATTACAAAGCAGCAGCCTACAGTTTAAGAAGAGGCAAAGAAGGACTCAATTACAATGCACAAATTGAAGGAGTTCAACCTTGTATGACCTTATGTGACAAATAATTGATTGATTGACAGAGATTTGATAGGACTTTTAGTAATATTATACAGGACTTAAAGTGATAAACTTTGAACTAGTGTTCTGATCTTTTATGTTCTAGTAGTCTTGCTTTTGGCAATTTATATATTGCGTTTATGAACCGATTACATGATTCAATGACTGAGGAAAAGGCCCACTAACAGCGCTGTAACCCCCTTCTGGCAGCTGGCGTGTCCCACCTCTGTTTGCATTTGTACCTGATTCATCTTTGTTATCTTGTAAGAGAGTAATTCAGCACTGTAATTATCAGCAGGATCAAGGTGAACGGGGACTTTGACATCATAATTACCACAGAATCAATAAATGTGATCTATTCACCTTCAGTGTAGGCCACTTTTCCCCTATTCTAAATTAACTTTTTTTTTTCCTAATCACAAAAAGAGCTGAGCAGCCGACTCTGAATTTAAGTGCCCTTTATGTGATAACTCACAGGGACTCATTATGCATCCTAAACAGTGTCATAAACATCCTTAGGGCACAGACTCATGCAAAACTAAAGACGCCTGCGATTGTCAGTGCTCAGCAGGAGAAGACACTACCTCATCATTGTCCACGACGCTGGTGCTTACGCTTCAGCTCCTTCGCCGGCAGCAGTCTGTCTTCACTGTCTGTGTCTCTATGCTGGTTTTTGACTATGATGGATGGCTGGTATCGCTCCCAGGGTTCTATAATCATCACACCACCAAGATGTCACTTCCTCACCCTTCAGTCTTGGAGAAAATGAAAGCTGGGCTGTGTAAATGTTACCGCATTCCTTTTCTCTTCAGCTGCCTCCTGTTTTGATGAGAAGCCTTGTAAAAACCTTTGTTGTCACATTTCTGCAAGTGTTTAGCAGTAATGTGGCTCTGCAATGAGAACAGGCTTTGATAAAAACAACTGCAATAATTGACGAAATTTGCGCCCACATACAAATATGCGTGTAAATTCATTTGAATAAATTTGTGTAAGTTTGGGTGGCGCCAGGACAGTTTTTTCCTAGTCGCTAAAATCGCCCATATTACACCTCAGCCCACTCACTGCAATCTAACAGAGGAGAAAGGTCAGTCCTGCCCAGTGCCCTTCTGTTGACATCTGCCTGGTTGGGTTTAATCTAATTAAAGCCGAGGGGAAAAGGTCATGCCCACTGTGTATGTTAACACATGAAGGTAACCAGAGAGGCAACTGGATACTATTTGAATTCTGCAAGGAGTATTTTACTGCTTTTTTCCTAATGTTGTAAATTCATTAAGTATTTGGTAAACTTAATAAGATTTCGCCAAAGTCTGCGATTTATAATGTGTTCATCCTCACTATTTACTTTTTTTAAATCTTTTGCTAAAATCCAAACACACACATATACATGATGCATACACGTGTATCATGTCTAACTGAATAAAGAGAGTGCCAAAAATGTAGATGGATTAAGGCCAAGTATTTTCAATTTGCACAGAGGTGATTTTCCATCCACTCTGATGATAAAGCAATCCTGCTGAAAGAGCACAAAACAAATCAGGACAAAATATGAGGCACTTGGCGAGCAACAAGGTTCAGGTGCGTGTGTGTGTATGTGTGAGTGTGTTCCTCTCTAACCAGAATATATAGCTTAAACAACCTTGTTTTAGCCATCTAGACCATATAGAAGTCATATAGAAGCATTATTGGAACTTAATGTATTGGAGCAGAGTTTTAGTTGCTGACAGTGTATAAATTCGGTCCTTGCGTGACCTGAAAATCTTAACATCTCCACTGACTGTCAGATTTTTTTGGCAGAGCTGTGAGGATACTGAAATAAGGAATGTCAGTAGGGCTGCCCCCTATTAGACAACCAAACGTTAGTCAACCAGAAAGGTCCTTTGCAGCAAGATTTCATTGGTCGCTTAGTCGCAGAAGAAAACAAACAAACACATGTGAAACTCTATTAGGAGCTGCGCCTTGTCAGAATCCATCAAAACCTATATGACTGGACCATGTGGGAATTTAATTTGAAAGGACAGACACAGCAAGTGGCCACGCTCAGCAGTTAGACAGGAGTCACGTTAATTTCCAGGGCTGGTACCTGCGGTTATTCCACAGGCTAGTTAATAACATGTCGGGCAGGAAATCCAAAGTGGGATCATTTTGAGAAGGTGAAGGACGAACCCAAGGTGATATGTAAACTCATCTTCATTGGCCAACTACAAACATGATGTATCATCTAAAACATGTAAGTAGCTACATGCCCATTAGCCACTTAGCACAATCATTACTGCTTTGCTGACAGCGTCATTAACAGGTGGCTCGCTCAGTGTGTGACATGCACTTGTAGATAAAATATAGGCCTATGTTAATGGAGGTTCATTAGTACGGTTTTGTATTTCTCTGTTAATGGAGGTTCATTAGTACGGTTTTGTATTTCTCTGTAATGTAGCAGTGTTAACAAGGTCTCCCCCAGGTAGCCCTGGTCAGTAAGTTGTTTCATTTTGAGCCGCAAAACCTCTTTGCAATTGCTAGTTTAACTGTTTGTGCCACTACCCATGCTAACAGTAGTTAACAATGCTAAAGGGGGTTTGCTGCTCAAGTGTTAGCCACTTACTCATCAGGGCTACCTGGGGGGAAACCAGAAGGTGGGCACAAGGTTTCCACAGCAACACTGTTGGGCCAGGACAGCGTTACTAGCGATAATAGCTGAGTGAGCGGTGCTGCTAGCTAGCTAGCTCTCACAAAACCTGGGTGGTGTGCAGTAAAGTTAAGAACAATAAGATTAACTGATATAGGCTGGCATGTGTAATGGGTCAAAAACATTTGACATCCCTAACTGAAATGAACTTGAAACCCCTTCTTAAAATACACAAAGAAATTAAAAACTCATCCTTGCAGATGACATAATGCTTGGAGTTCCTCAGGGTTTGATATTAGATCCCATTTTGTTCCCGTGTAATGCATACACTCAGTGTCTCAAATACACTTACAGTAATAAAATATACCCACCCTGAAATTCAGAAAGTTTTGTTGAGAAAGGCTGGGAGATATTGTTTGATGTTGCAGCCGTTTTAAAAAGCAAAATCAAGGATAACATGGATTAATACCACTTAGTGATTCCAAACAAACCTTGGACTCGTTTAGCTAATAAAAGGAGACTAAAGAACCAACTTTGATCATAATTCATACTGACCAGCCTTTGATGTTGGAGAGAGTTGTCCACTTTTCTTTTACTCAGTCAAAAAGCACTTTCAAACACAGCCAGCATGTTAAGCCACTGAAAGGGTCAGGGTCAGGAGAAGATTCAGTTCAATTCACTTTACTTCCAGTTCATAGAAAAAGATAAAAGGGTATAAAATAGAATCTAAAATAGCAACTTCTGGGCTGTCGGGGTGGCTCTGCCATAATAGGTTTGAAATTGACCTGGATCCTTTTGTTGCTTTGATACATTTCCTGTCGCCCATCTTTTCCACCTCTTTTCACCGTGGGCAATCTAATATAGCAGAAATACTGTAAGAGTAATCTTTAAAAGAGCATTTCCCCATAAATGGCATTGAATGTTATGATGCATCTCCAGATCATTTCTGGTAAATCTAAACTGAGGCTTCCTCATACGGTTTCCAGTGAGGAAATTTACCGAGCTGCATATCTGAGCTCCCAGGGTAATTCAATCTTAGAATTACAGGGGTAAAATGAAAAGTAATCCAATATTGAACAACTAAGAAATATAAAATGCAACTCTACTGGGTAATATCTCTTCCTACCATGACTGTATTGGCGATGAAACTATTTAAATCCTTCAATTTACTGGTAACTCATGTACACTCTGTGCTACTCTTAATTTTTTGGCCACTTGGGGGTCAGTGGGAAGAAGCTGTGAACACAACATATCACCTTTTAAATTGATTTGATGAATATGTTAGCAAACAGTTGTCATCCAGCAGTTACAGAGCAACATGATCATTTATTTGGAGTCATGTTTCTGACCACCTGAGCTCTTTAGCTGCTGAATGCTCAGCTCAGCTGGCAGAAGAAAATGTTGGCGTTATACGTTTCTGCGAACCACAAATTTGTTACATTTGCACATTTCATATGTATCATGTCAGCATTTCTCATTGGGGTTGAAGGGGATGGTGGATGCTGTGTCACCTAAAGGAGACGGCTGCCAAGCTGCAGATCATTGCAGACCATGCACGTGAACAGATAGACGCCAGGTGACTCTCAAGCACCTGCCCTTTTTTTCATGTCTTTTTCTAATTTCATATTTTAGTTTGGCACATGGCATCAATTCTCAATTAACACTGTGTTGAATTTGAGTTTTAAGTCTGCTAGACAGCAGGAGCGCCAGCCTCTCCCTCGTCAATTTCCCTTGTTGTCACAGCCACCATAGTTAGCGAACACAAATCATGCGCCCCGCGGAGCAGCATCCACGTTTCCCTGACCTGCCGTCACAGACAGCCAGGTAATGATAATGTTTGCCCTCAGCCTCTGCGTTGTTTGTAAATGTTGTGAAATTAAAAAACATCTCAGTATAGCCAGCCTAATTTAGGCAACAGCCCGCTTATAGCTTAACAACAAGTACGCTAGTCTGGCGTAAAATCACGCCGTCTCCCTACAACTCTCTGCCAACAGAGACAGACCCAGCATTGCTTTCACACTTCTATGTGTCTTTATAAACCAAAACTTAACTTGAAATAGTGTTTGTGTTTCCCGCACAGCAGCTTTGATCATTCATTTAAAGAAATCTGACATGTGGTTTGGTGCTGCAGAAACATTCTGTGTGCAGAGAACATGGGTGGATGAGAGAGAGAGTGCGAAGCTGCAGCAGCTGCACGCTTCTGCTCTCTGGGATTCATTAAGAATATTTAAAGCCCATTCATAAGATAATTATAAGAATTAATCCATTTGTTTCATGTATAAAATTTCATTCTAAGGCAGTGGATTGGATTTAGAAAATGTGAATTTATTTTGATTATGAAGCAACAGGAAATAAAGCAACATTTGACTGGATCACAGGCTGAATTAAAGTGTTCTGATGGGAAAGTAACAACAATAGAAAGTATAAAAATAAGGCAAGTGGAAAAGAAACATGTCTGTAGGAGACTGAATTTAATGCAAATAAACCAAACTTCCCCCCAAAAGACTTTTTTCCTCTTCAGCACTCTGGGGATTTCATTTCTGACTGCAGAACTTTTACATACAAATCGTCTTCAGAGTGTGCCTGTGTGTCAGAGCAGCATCAAGACATTTCCACCATAAATTAATGCAGAAAATTTTACCAGAATGCAGAAAATGAAGTGTTTGATGCTCAAAATTTCATTTGTCCCCACCAATGTATAGATTAATGTATGCCCTTGTCTACATAACTGTAAGGGTAATGAAATAAATGGCCTAAGTAAATATAAGTAAAATATGTGCTAATGTATGTCGCTTATTTTTTTATTAATAATTTTTAGAGGGGAGGGGGTGCCCTTTTTTTGGCATCAGCACCAGCTCCCAAAAATGTCTGTACACAGCCCTGTTGTAAACCACTTCTCAAAAGCAACATACTAGTTGTGTTTTAGTAAGTCATTGTTGTGTCTCCATTGGCTTTTTAGTTCCCAAATGTGTTTGTTTTGTAGCAACCTATCAGTGGGGATAGCAGCATGAAAAGCAACGTTTTTTTTTTGTTTGTTTGTTTTTTTCCTAACAGGATTGTGCTCCCAAAACTGGGTATTTCAAGCCAAAACATGATCTTTCCCTAACCATAACCAGGTGGTTTTTGTGCCTAAACCTAACCACACAGTAAACACATTATTGCACACCACATCATAACATACAAATCTAACGAATCTGTTGTTTGCAAAAACATACAATACCAACATTTTTCTGGCAAATGGATTGAAATACATCACTATGTTCACCAATTAGTCTCCAACTGTGTCTGTCTGTTGTTCAGTGCTGAGCAGGTAATGTACAGTAGATTTTTGGATATTTGTCAATGAAAAAAGCTGCCTGCTGCGGCTGAAAATGGCACTATTGGAGCAGTTAAAGTGAACCAAAACAGTAAAGTTAAGGACTAGACCGCTTACAATGAGCTTAGAGTGCTTTCAGACCTAGAGTTGTCTTGCTTTGGTCTGAATCAGGGACTAATGTTGTCACAAAGTTGTATAATTGCCTAGAGTTGGTTCGTGTTCTCACGGCAGCATTTACAAGCAGACCAGATCAAATGCCTTGTGCGAGAGAGCTGCTTTTCATTGGTCAGAATTTCCATGCTGGAAAAATCCAGGAAGTAAACCAAACACTGAAGAAGAGTACACTTGCAAGATAAATGTGACACTTTCTAATGTCACAATGGAGGGACAACTACACAGGTTGATTTTAGCGCTGCTCATCGTGGACTATATTGCTGTCATTGTTCATTTTAGTCAAACCATACAGTTTGAAAACGAGGCGCGGCTCCAACTAGAAAACAATGTTTTGATGCATTGGATGTGCTGAATGTGCATATTAAGGCAGTACAAGAGGAGGTGCACATTAATAATCCTCCAGGACTGTAACATGCTCATGTTTAACCCATACAATGTGTCATGTGACTGCAGTTGGTTCAGATCCAGGTCGGAACACGTTCTCACCACAAACGAACCGCACCAGAGTTCGTTTGTAACCGGACCAAGACCACTTCTTCAAGAAGGTCTCAGTCCGGTTGTTTTGGTGCGCATACGAGTGCAATTGCTGTGTTCACGCCTGCCCAGACGAATTGCACTTAGGGAGCAAACAAACTTGAGTTCAACTGAACCAAACCAAACAGGGCAGGTGTGAAAGCAGCCTCATTTTAAAGCTCTGTAATCTCTCACAACATACTAACATACATGTTTTAGCATGTTAAGATAATGAACTACTATATATGCAGTAAATAACATGACTGAGAATCTGTAAAAGCCTGAGAAAGGTAAGCACTTCTAGATGACATAAAGGGTAAAGCATAAATAGAAAATAGGTTGTATGTTGTCACAGAGTTGACAGATGAAACTGCACATCCTGTGCTGCATACGGACCGCAAGGCCACAATCTAATCAGATTTACCTCAGTAGTTCCTTGTTTTGTGTGCACACGCCTGACTCTTTGATTATAGATGATGATCACCTTTGATTAAAGGTGATGAAGAAAGCACTGTGGTGTGCAAAGTATTAGGTTTGGAACAAATGTGTATTATCTCTTCCAGCATAAAAGAAGGGAGCTCTCAGGGCTGCACTTGCTTCTGTGTACTGTTATTATGTGTGAATGTAAATGAATATTTGTGACATTTTGTTGAGCTCCAACTCTTATCTCATAATATTTTACTGAAATTTCTGACAACAGTTGCACACAACCACACTGCAGTTTGACCACAGTGTTGGTTTACCACACAGTAGGTGGTAACTTTAACAAATAATTGGATTTAAATACAGTGATACCTGGAGCAGTGACCTTCGCAGATTCAGCATCTCTTTGCCGGGTTATTTGCTGTGATTGCAGAATAATGATAAAGCACGGTGTGAGAGGAGCTCTGTAATGTGGTAGCTGATAAAGGGATTACCTACATAATTTGTTTTTGCAGTAAATGAGTAGAAGAGAAAACACAAAGAGAGATGTGTTAACACCATAATACTGAAGAGGAAAACATCTTATAACAGGATTTGTTGGAAACCACATGTCAAATAGCTGCTGATAAGGACAACTTAGACTAAACTAACGTAGCCAAAGTAGAAGAGGAAAAGGGATTTATTGTCCCTCGAGGGGAACTTTTTTTTTCAAGTGTGTGCCGCTGTTAGAGAAAACATCAAAACAGGATTTAACAGACAGAGACAGAAATATTAAAATCCAGCAGAACAAACAGCAGCATCAGTGTAAAACATTCAGACAGTGCAAGCATTCACAGTTTAAGTCTTACCCTGAGCGTTTTAGGCTTTCATACCAAGAGTGAGTTTAATTTAGGGTTAAAAGAAGTACGGCTGAAAGTTTATGAATTATTAACACAGTCAATATAAAACAGATGCAGAATTGCACCCATGGTCATTTGATTAGTTGCATTAGGATTCGTTTTTTGCTGTATGTTTATGTTGTTCAATATACAGTAAACATGCAAGCATTGTATTGCAATTTTTTGATAATGCATTTACATCCAGCGCACATACTGTACAAGGAGGAGACGAGCACATATAAGACAACATATACAGATACATTTATGTGTGCTAAGTACTTATCCTGAAGTGTTAACAGTGCATTTTTATCTCCATATGAAGCAAAGCACGTAATAACATCCAGAAGCTGTCAGAGCTAAATATATACATGGCAGTAACCTGGCACTTTTGCAAGGAATAAGGAGTCCTGAGTACAGAGAACATGCTGAGCTCCAAACCCAAGTATTTGTGCTCCAAGGACAGCCATTAGCAACTAACTGACATTAGCTAAAATAATTTGAAGCAACACAACAAGCATTAACTTGTAATGTCCTTGTGTCTGTATCTGTCCTTGTGAAATATACAATGTATTAACTGATACTCACACAACAAAAAGATGCTGATCCCCACAGTGCATTTACAAAATATCAATCCCTGTGCTTCTGTCATACATCCACACTGCAGGTACAAGTACAGTAGAAACTCTGCTTCTGTGCGTCTGCTCTGTGAAGTGGAAACGGGCCGCACATTAGGCTATTTCTGGCTGCACAGCTGGAAAGCACTTTAAAGGCAAAGCAAGCCATTTATTTCTACTTATTATAGATGTGTGACTGTGCCCACACCAGTGGAAAAACCCTGCTGTGCGGAAGAAAAGAGAAGGCAGTGCCATGTTTCCAGCTTTAATAAACATGAGATTCAAATACAAATGCACCAACTGCGGACCACACAGACAACTGAAAAGTGTGATTGCTACCCAGAGGCCCATTGATCAAAGTCTGGCGTGTTGACAGGCACCTGGGCTTCCTCATTTTCCCGAGTCGCCAGGGAAAAGTGACGAATAAATAACAACTGCTGCTCTTCACATAAAAACCATGCCGGTATGCCCACTCTCTGCTTTTTCATTTTTGTACTGTCTTCTCCTCACTCTTGCTGTTTTAAGCTTTTTATTCTGTTTTTGTTTTGTTTTTATTAATTACATTTGGCAACAAGCATATTTAATCCAGCATGACAGCTTCTTTGTAATGGGATTTTGTTTAATTATGTTTCATAGTTTGTAAACCTAACAAATAAAGAAACAATAACAGAACGATAATTACTAATAAACAGAAAAAGTCCAGAGATCAAACAATATTGTTGGACTCTAATAATCACAAGGTACCAGAAGAAAATGTTTCTTATGTCTCTGCAAACCACAGATATGTTGCATTTGAACGTTTCATGGTGAATATCAACATTTCTAAAGTGAGTATGAGCAGATTTTGTTGTCAGGAGGTGGAGGTGATGATGTGTAAGACCAACAAACAGCAACACTGGTTATTTTTCGATGACACATCACAGTGTTTCCTAGCAGCATTTAAGCCACCAAACCTGTGTTTTTTATCAACCCATTGTGGCATTTCTCTGCAGCATTTAAGCACCCAAACCAGGGTGATACTTACTGACACATCATGGCATTTTCCAGTGGCATTTGAGTCATTGAAACCTGTGTATATTTCATCGGCCTGACCCTGCTTTTCCAGCAGCTTTTGTGCAGCCAAATGTGGGTATTTTAAGCCAAAACACAATCTCTTCTTAACCAGAACTAAGTGTTTTTGTGACTAACCATCAAATTTGAAATGTTGTTTTCGCACCACTCTGAAAAGTATGTGTGTATCAATTTGTGGGGTAATTTTTTTGGAACGCACTGGGTTAAGAAATCAAACAAAGTAAAGATATCAGACAGTTTGAGAAGAGGTACAAAGACAGTAGCCCTTTTTAAACAGGAAAGCCCAATCAGTCTTCTTTCAGCATTGGCAGTATAAAAGCAAAATCAGGGAGTGCAGCAAAATGCCGCCTACCTACTTATACAGAATGTGCCTTTTTCAGGGCTATGGGGGGCGTGAGCAAGTAACAAAACGTGTAGCTTAGCGTGTGATGTAAACAGTGATGTGGGAGGGAAGCCGCGGCTGGTCAGTCCTTCTGCGATTTTCTCATAAGTCGGCCCGTCCTTCACCGTCCCTGTCACTTGACGATTAATGGCCTCTTCGTTTGCGAGGACAAGGAGGGCGCGCAATTCCTTGTCTCCCCAGTTGCTCATCTTTACAGTGTCTGTCAGGTTTGCGTTTCCCTCTTGCTACTAGCTGCTCGCTAATTCATGCTATCAGCTGTTTCCTGTTCATCCACCGCCAGTGGGTCGCACGTGCGGCGTCATCAACAGCTCCTCCCACAAGTCATCAACAACTCCTCCCATTGCAGAAGAGCACCTCGGTCTGTTTAAACCAAAAAGGTTCCGCCAATATGTCTACTCTACAAGACGGAAAATTGGGTACCTCAGATCAACTCGCCAATCTGGCTCTGTGTGTCTAAACGCTCGCAGCTTGCCGGCAAAACGGCAGTCATTGTGAATCTGTTCATGAATAGGGTTGATGATAGTTTTTTTTCTACAATATATTCTTTTCTTTTTTTTAATGTTCCAAATAAATAAATCAAAATCAAATTATTTTTTTTAGAACAAATCAATGTATCTGCTATGAAATAGTGTACAAATATATCCTTAGTTTGCAGAAACGTATAATGCGAACATTTTTTCTAGCAATTAGGTTGCAAATAACGCTGATTTTTTTCACCCTTTTGCTCCAATCAGTAGGTTTAAAAGTTAGCATTACACACAGTACAAACAGTCCTAAGACAGTGTTAGTGTAAGCCAGTTACTCTAACATTGTTACAAGCTTAGCTCATTGTAAAATGTGGGCCTCATTAATCAGGCTTTCCTCAAAGTTATTGAGGAGAAAGCCTAGCATTTGGGCTGACAAGCGTGTTTTAAGGGAAATATAATTGTATATATTAAATGAACTATGTCTATCTGAACTTCAGTTGAGCTTACGAGTTATGGCTTTTTTAGATGCATCCAGCAGAGTTGTCAAAAGGTTTCTACCTTTGGAGTTTATCTCTTGTGGAATATTGAATATCTGAGCACCTTCTTTAAGATCTGATGGATATCCTTCCAGTAAGTGGTCAGGACAAAGCACGACCAAAATATATGGTAGTGATTAGCATCTGTGACCTGGCATTGCCTCCAACAATCTGAGCTGCTAGTTCTGTGTTGCTTCTGTTGGGGAGTAATGTAAAGCCGAATCAAACTCTTTCAACAATCCCTCCAATTGAGGGAACTTGTCATTTTCTGCTGTACTTGGCAAACCCTATGCCACTCCTCCTTGGAAATTTTGTTTCAATGCATGAAGAGGAGGGTTGGGCACCTTTAATGAACAAACAGTGGCAGTGAACATTTTATAAACACATTGAATATGAAGGTTTTATTGTTATTGATTAAAAATATGGAATCTGGGAGTTTTCTATCAACATTTTGCTCCTTTTCTGAACTGCACACACACACACACACACACACACATACACACACCTGCCCTGAGTGGTGTGAATACACACTCAGATGTTCTGTCACATTAAGAGTCAGGCTAAGGGAGCAAGCATGAATACAGCCCATCTGTTTCTCTGTGATGTGGCTCCTGCAGCGCTCTCTTCACATTATCAATCGCCCCACTGAGCCAAATGCTAGTAATTGTATCATATCTGTTGGCACAGACTACAAAGTCACAGCAACTGCTCAGTCATACAAATGGGACAGAGACAAATGGAAAAAGCCCCGTGGATTTTGAGAAGGTGCATTTTATAAATGCAAACTGCACATTTTCCGTGGAAGTGACTTAACATAACTGTTCTCTGATGGTTGTGTTTGCCAACTGGGCAGCAACACACACATCTCAAACGGCAATGTCCAATAACACAGATGCTGACTTAGTCTTTTTCCTCCTCTGTGGCCATTATTTGGTATTTTTGGACGGTGCTTGCGTACAGTAACTCATGTTTTTATGTTGTCTTGGAGGCAGCGTTTATTTAAAATATGCACAGGAGTATCTCGTTGGAGTCAGAACACAAAGCTGGCAGTAAAATTGCTTTCTCATTTCAGCCTCATTCACCGCAGTGTACTTGTTTTTTAGATGCAGTGAATTAATTTATTCCTATGCCTATTTTTCTTAGAACAAGTGAAGACTTTTTGGTAAGATTGCTACACACATGACACTGTGCTAAGGGCAAAAAAAAGTCAAATATGGACAATAGATGGCTCTGCACACTCTGCACACTTAGGTCCAGAGCAAGTTTAATGATTTGATGATGAAAGGAAGCTTGAAGTCACTACATCCTATTGAGGCAAATGCATCACAGAAGGGAATGTCAGAGCTGCATTCACATGTTCCTTGGATGGTCCAGTGTCCCGAGTTTGGAAGTAGTTCTTTCAACTCAGTTGTGTTCATGATCTTTAAGCTGTAATGTAGAAACAGCAGGGATGCCACTAAGATGTGTTGTATGTTGTTGCTCAGAGCATTTAAACAACACTTTGACGACTGTTTGAAGCTTTATATTACAAAGTGATTTTGTCCCAGACTTGTTGCTGCACCAGTACATCCCCTAAAACTACTAAACTCCTTTACCTGACTAATGCTAGTAAAGGATAGGGGTGTAAATCACCAGTTTCATCACAGTACGATGTTGTATCGCTTCTCTGGACAACCATACAATATTTGCCGATATTACAAAGTCTGTGATGATACGATTTTTCTGTCAGAAAGTCCTTTCTGGAGGAAATCTTTTTCATAAAACTTCAGGTCTATCTAGTGTAAAACCCCAAAGACACACTTCTCCCAACAGCCATAAAACATGGATGAGCAGCAAAGTCATTTAACATAAATCAAATTTAGCCCAGTAATAACAAGGTTAAAGTCAATGTTCAGAGACATTTTTTGCTGGTCATTCATTATTAGCTAAAGTATATTTACATTGCATAAATTAGCCTAGCGGCTGGCGGATTTTTCCTCTACTTACAGCTTAACAGATTACATATAACATCATCCTACCATTTCCTACTCACCGTTGATTTAAGTCACTGCATCCCCCGACAGAACAGCTCGGTTCAATATCAGTCTACATGCACAATTTTTCAGCCCAACATTGTTGAAACAGAGCAGCTGATGTTGCTGTAGTGAGAAGTTAGCAGATTGAGATGGCCGTCCAGGCACGTAACATTACGTCGTGTTTTATTTCATGGCATGTGCCCTGTCTGTTGATCCCTTTTTTTCTCTGAAATCCAAATTATTTCCACACTGCTGATTTATTCCTGAGTAAATAAATGCTATCCTCATTGTCTTTCTCTCGACTGCTTGCTGTCTGCCTGCTGCTGTTTGATGGTGACACAGACTTTCAAAGTAAAAGCAGATCCTAAAGATGGTGATACATGAATCGATGTTTTCACTTTGCATCGATAATACCGGATCATTGATGATTGAATCAATATATCGACCCAGATCGATTGATCGTTACCCCCCTAGTAAATAACCTTTCTAACTAATCTATGTCACACTACATGGGCAGCAACTCACGGTTACAGCTTAAAATCGCATTACAAATTAAAAACTTTATTACCACCAACCCAATGTTTACATTTGTCTGCTGTGTTTCTTAATATATTACATCAATTCAGCGACTTCTGTATCAAAAATGTTGTCAAGTCTTCATGTGTTTTCCAACTCGAGGTGGCATTCACTTGAATTCTCCCAATCAGACACAGATTTTTCCGATTAATATGACACCACATGAATGCAGGGTCAAATACAGGACTCCTGTGCTTCATCATGCAAATGTGCATGGACATAAAGTCACTCGTAGTTCCCAAGCTTCATATACAGTAAACGATAAAAACCCTACAACCCTACTTTCTGAATGGTTTGTGAATGTAACCTGTTTCCTTCAAACCAGTCAGAGGAGCACAGAGAGAACACACAACCACAGAACACTCCAGACAACCCGAACTCACATAAAGTAGTGCATCTGTGTGAAACTCCACCACTTAGAGCTGATTCAGAAAATTGATTTTCAGGGCTTAAATTAACCCCAACAGATGTTTCCAGGCAGCTCGTGTTTCTTACTGAGTGAGATTAAACCGATTGGTTATGATTGACCCACATTTGTGGTATAAGTCGGTATGATTCCTCTGCGCTGGGACTCGCTCATGCAGACGGATATGGTGAAATGTTCTCAGTAGTTTGTCAAAATGAGCAGCGAGTGTGACTGAACTGAGCTCTGAGCAGCACTGAGCTCGCTGATCAACAGATCGTAACAGAGCTTTGTCTGTTCGCCTTTTGTTAAGTGTGCACAAGACTGTCGTGACACCTGTCATGAACAAGGGAGTCTTTGTAAATGTTGAGTGTTGTCATTAAGTGTCATTCTGTCAATTATGTTATTGTGAGTGCAAAGTTGACATTGTTTGTCATGTCTAGGTTATATCTGACATTAATCACAGCAACATAACCTGTCACATACATGTCATTAATTGTCAGCAAAACAACTATATAATACAAAATAGATGATGTAAGTTTACTGCTTGGTTTACTGGAGCAAATTATTCAGCAGGTAAACAGGTAGAGACAGTTGGGCTCAGTAATTCATACAGCCTCAGGCCTTGCCAGAAAGCAGCTTACAGGTCTCATGTATAATTTATTTTGTGTATAATGGACACTCAACACAGTAAATATAACATAACATTAATGTGTTCATTCCAAAATAACCTGTTTTACAGGTGCAGTGTCTTTGTTCTGTTTGTATATGTGTTGTTGCTGTTTTGCAAGAGAAATCAAGATCATCTTTAATGGAAAATGTTCTCAGCTGTTTTTATTCTAAACAAAGGTTTTGTTTTTTTGAATCAAGTTTTGGTAACCAGCGATGGAAAAACAGCCCACAGAAATTAAAATGGTATTCTGACTTCTTTGCCACAGCTTTAAGTGATCCGGGACGTGAATCCCTTGAAATGTTTAACAGGATTAAAAGTCAAATTAGGTGATCAGCATACTGGGCTGTGATCTTAATAGGTGAGGTCTAAACTGCTAAAACTCTTATTAAGAATTCAGTACAGGCCGTTGTGAGGTGTTAGTCATAAAATCAAAATTAGCTAAAAATCCAGACTTCATTCACAGTCATGAACTTGTCTGAACAAGCTGGGACACTGGGTGCTCCCATGGACCGGAAAACAGTGAAAGTGCCCTCTTGGATGCCCCCAAAGTAGTAAAACATTATGAAGTGCCCTCTAACGTGGCCTTGCAGTGGAGGAAATGCGATTAAATGCCCTCTAGTACGGCCTTAAAATTGAGAAAACATGATGCAGTGCCATATAGACCGCCCTTCATGTGAGAAAACTTTCTGCGCGCTTGTGCCCCACAGCATGCAGCTGGAGCCCTGTGTTTGTTTGCCCCTGCTCGTCAGACAGAGATGGGGGTTGAACCTCTGTTTTGTCAGAACTGAAGGCCAAGACCTCCTCACTCACGGTGCTGTTATAATGCCAAGACACTGTTTCTAGACCTGTCATCTCGCTGTCGTCCTTTGTGGTGAGGAAATGCATTTCTCTAAGGCTTTGTGCTCATTTCAGGAAACTTTTGGGAGAGCAGCCTGGCAGGTCTCCATGAACAATCCCAAAAGATGTATGAACTTCAGGCTGTAAAGCTGGGTGTCTGCGAGTCTGTAAAACATATCAGAGTTGATCTTATTCCAAAGCCTGATATAGTCTTGAGTATCGTTTGCATAATGTTACAGTAGGTCTTAAATATAGACGAGGGGTGTTTATGCACTGAACTTCCTGTGAGGCTTTCAAAATCATGCACACTATCCTCAAATATGCCAGTATTGAGAGTTGCTTTCCTTTTCTAATTTTCTTTTAATAATGACATTAGTCTTACTTTGAGAAAAGTTATCTGTTGCTGAAATGATTAGCTGGTTAATCAGCCGATCCACAGAAAGTAATTTGTCAACTACTGTGACAGTCACAATCTTAATAGGGATTATTTGTGATTTATCTGTGGGTAGAGTTTTGCATAAAGAAAAACCCCAATTTCAAACACTCAAGTGAAGGGTGAAAAACAAAAAGCTTTTTATAAAAATTGACAAATCTTTAAATATGTATCTGCATATGTACGCATAATCTGTAGGAAAGGGACAAGATTTTGGTTTTGGCAGCATTCTGGTTTCTGTTTGTAGTGCGAGTAATGTCACCTAATCACGTTTTTGTGGGAGGTAAGCAGTCGGAGTGCGATCTCACAAGCCATCGGCTTTAGTATGATGACAATTTAGCTTTTATATTAGGTCTTTATTAATGTATCTGCATTCCTGTCAGACATCTGTTTATAAAGACAAGCACACAGAAAAGGAAGTCTTGGCACGGATGGCTTGCTACACCGGATCTCCTGAAATACTGGCCACTGGCCCCTGAGACTTATTGTTGTCAGCCTGATAGCCGATGGGTGTTGAGATTAAACGTGTGCTAATATGTTAAAACAATACTTAGCTTTATACTAGTGGCCATGTGAGGCTCTACCTGGGCACAGCTGTGCTTGGAGCTAAATGCTAATGTCAGCATGCTGCATTTTTATTCGCATTTTCAACAATTGCGAAAAAAAAAAAAAACTTGAATGGAATCACCAGAAATTCAAAAAAAAAGGCCAAAATATCGCACATTTTTTTTACACTTGGATGGGGTGGAAAAGTCAGCGTGTCGATATTAGGAAATTGCGACTTTTGGCAGTGGTAACAGATTTAGCGAATAAACGATGACATAGGCTACCGGATCCTACTTCTACTTCACTTGTGGTACATGATGGAGTGACTGGTTACGTTCCGCTATTTCTTGAGCTTCCGCCACGTCGGGGAATGTGATGAACTGACCCATCATCTTAGATTTTATGGCTTCACAGGTGGCGTACACACACCGATGGACTGTGGTTTTGCTCACGCTGAAAGTTTCCCCGACGACCCGGACAACGCTGATATGAGTGTGATGAGAGCTCTCGCAATAGCCAAGAAGTTCCCAAGAGATCTCTCCATCTCGTCGTAGTCATGGATGTGCCGGTAGTTGTTTGCATCAGTTGTGGACATGAGACGCTCTCAATGACGTTGTCTCACGGCGCCCTCTTCTTCTACGGGTGTTCTTTTGCATTTTTATTTTTATTTTTCACGAGAAGCGCCACCTACTGCTCGACCTGTTGACTTCCAATACTCGCAAAACAATAATGAATGGAAACGTGCGTAAATTCGCATTTTCTTTAGCGCATTTTTACAAAATTCGCTTAAAATTTACGATGCATTCAGATGGAAATCCAGTTAATGACAGTGCTAACATGCTGATGATTAGCAGGTATAGCAGGTTAACCGCGTTCACCATCTCAGTTTAGTGTTTATCATGCCAACATTTGCTAATTAACACTAAAAACAAAGTGCAACTGATGCTGATAAATGTCGTTATGAGTTTGCAAGTGTCATCGCCTCACCCATTTTTGCCTTTAAGGGCGGTAGTGGCCTTGTGGGTAACCTGTTAGGATGTGATGTGTGCTTCTTTGTGTATGGAGGGAAGCAGCTCTCTTGTGGTGGTCATGGTCAAGACAGCAAAGAGTGATGATAGTCAGCAGAATTAAGTGTCAAGATAAACTCAGGGCGACATCTTAACCTCATTGAAAGGCCATGTTTATTGTTTTGTGGTGAAGACTGCAGTAAAGCCATTGATGGTGAACAGCACCTGAATGCCTCGCCATCCTTCCTTCTGCAGAGTGGTCTGGACTGCTAGAAGCTAATAAAGCCAAGCTAAATGAATGTTATTAAGCCCGCATGTTCCCAACTATGGTTCAGAGCCGGTAAGCTGTCACTGAGAGAGGTAGCACAGGTATTTGGTCATAAACCAAATGCCTGACAATCCATCCATTGTTGCGATATTTCATTTATAACCAACAATTTTAACCTTATGGTGGCGCTAGAGGAAAAGTCAGGGGATCACTAAAGTCAGTAGAGTAAATCAACAGAAAACATGAGTATATGTTGCAAGTATCACGGTAATCCATCCATTATTTGTCAAGATATTTCCCTCTGAACCACAAATGTCAACCCCAAGGTGATGCTAGAGGAAAAGTCAGGAGATCCCAAAGACCTGTAAGAATTGTCCTCGAGGGAACATGGCTGCCTGTGCAAACTTTCATGGCAATCCATCCAGTAATTGTTGAGGTATATCAGTCTGGGCCAGAGTGGTGGACCAACAGACCACCCCTGGAGATATGCCGCTAGCATGGCCAAAAATACACCCCTTCATATCAGCACACCTGCCTTCCTCAGAGTGTCTAGATACAAGATGAACCCATACCATATATCATATATATCTGAAAAGCTTACGTTTTAACAACTGAGTGCATACCTGTGAGAATAAATCATTCAACATTAAAAGTTAATTCACCAGGTTGGCTACTTTGATCATGTATTAATCGTTTGAGTCATTTATCAAGTAAAATATTATGTTCCTGTATGAAATGTGAGGGCTTTCTGTGTGTGTTATATTCACTGTGAAATGAGTATCTTTGGGACCGTTGGTCACACTAAACATTTTATAGACAAGAAATTAATCATTATAAAAAGTGGTCATCCGATCAGTGATTAAAAAACTGTCCATTGCAGCAGATCTCTATGTAAGAATGGCTTACTAGTATTTCAGAGCAGAAGTTATCTAAACATCTGAGAGTATCTGTTCTGCTTTTAAAGAAGCTCCGCAGACCCTGGCTTAAACAATGTATTTGTTTTCACAAGGAGACATCTTCTTGCCAGCATGCATGCTTTGTTAAAACTTGATAACAAGCAGCACAAAAGAGATCCTGCTGGTCTGATCCACACGGTCTAACCCTTCACACTGATCTGAGCTTTGGGCCACCATGACGCAGTTTAACACATCAGTGTGTGGTGGAGGGATTATTGGATGCAGTCTGCATGTGTGACGGATCATTAGTATGCTCAGGCAGGATCAGTCATTCAGGCTTATACACTCGGATTTCACTCAGCACGTCTCGCTGCACTGCGCTTCACTGCTGTCAGGGTTGCATCATTAAGATGTTCTTCCTGCTCCACAGACCAAGTTGTTTTGAAAGATCAGCGGCGGTGCAGTTTTCCAAAGACATTTATCAATGTATAAACACACAGTGTGTTATCTTATTCCCCTCTGTGTAAAAATATAAAAGTGTAACAGACAACAAAACAGCCAAACAACTGCTGGTCTTGTGTTTTAGGAACAGAACTCCATTATTTTCTCCCTGAACGCCTAAATATTCTATAAATATACACAAAGCAAGGAATTTTATGAGATAAACCAAATGAACCGATTCTTTACAAGACCAAAGTAAAACCCCAAATTATCCCAATACCAAATTACAATTTCTTCACATAGTAGATGGGGCTCTGAGAGGAATCAGGCAGGCTGCAGGCAGGTCAGCCCTAGCTTCGTACTGGAGAAATGTCACATATTGAACATCCTATCACTCATTTAGACAAAAGAAGATCAGAAAATAGGGCCCAGGTTGAAAAAAAACGTTAGTTCCCCTTTAAGGCCTGTAGGCTGAAGTGCATCTAAAGTGTCAATCCAGAAAAGCTCCCTTTGGCATATCTTTCTTTCCATATCTCCCCATCTTGGCTGGCAATGTTCTAACCTAAATGTACATATGTAAAACAGCTGAACAGGTGTGAAACAGGTGTGAATATTTACATTNAGGAAAAAAGTTGAAAACAAAGTTAAAGTAAGCAGGAGCGACTGGAACAGGCTGCATACACCGTGGCGCATGCGCACTACCATTATCATCACATCACAGTTTATGAGACTTTTTTGACTTGTCACTCCACACATTTTATGCAGTTGTGCTAGAACTAAAAAATGGGATTCATTTACTTAAATTAGTTCACCAGCCCCCTTTTAATACCTTAACCCCCAAACAACCATTTGTATGTTATGTTACTTCCCACATTATGTTTAGGTATTTGGTAAAGAAAACTTTGTTTCTCACATGCCTCTGTTGAACGAAGAATCCAAAAAGTTTAATTGTAAAGGTAAGTTTTTCTAGGGCAACAGAGCGTGACAGTCCAGGAAGCCAGGTTTGTAAACTTGGTCTCATAGTAGATTTCCAGAATCTTGATACAGTGTTTTTTTGCCTGTAGTAAGCAGTAGAGTGTCGTTTTCTTATCTGCCTTGCTTAAAATTCCAAGGATACAGAGTTTGGGGGAATACAGACACCATGACACCTATGACATATGAAAGGATATCCAAAACCTCTATCCAGAATACCTGGATATTTGGGCAGCCCCTTAGACAATGAAATAGCGTGCCCTTTATTCCACATTTATTACATATGTCAGGGGTATTGGGATTAAATTTATTTAACATGGTTGGAGTTACATACATTCTCATTATCCACTGATATTGGAGTAATTTAAAATGGGTGTTTATGGATTGTGTTTGAGCTTTCAAGCAGATTGACTGCCAGTCTTCACTGAGATTTTAAAATAAGTAATTTTACCTTGCTAAACACAAGAGTTGCTGGTCTACTGCTGCTTAGATCAGTTCGTTTGTGTTACTGTGTGACTTTACTGAACCCGAACTAACCCTTTAAAACACCAAAGTCACACAGTAACACAAACTAGCTACCAATGGAGGCAGTGATGGACCTGCACCTGCTCTTGTGTTCAGTGAGGTAAAATTACTGTTCTTTTGTCATTGGAGTCTGTCTTTGACGAGAGCATAGCTCCCCTTCAGAGAAGGCTGGCAACAGGACTGGATAAATAAGACTTGGATTATACTGCATGAGTTGTGTGTAAGTTTGTAAATGGATGTTTTGATATAGTTTTGCTGTTGTATATCACAATTTTGTATGACTTTAATTCATCAAGAAGTTTTCCATTTTTGGATTCTTCGTTCACCGGAGGCATGGCAGAAAACCCCCCCAAAAAATTCCACAAATTCATTGTAACACAGAGTGAGAAATTGCTATATGAATGGTCATTTCAAGGGTAAAGTTTTCCTGCAAGAAGAGTCCGGTCAATAAATTTCATTTCATTT
>NC_065514.1:10890285-10894251 GCF_006386435.1 Epinephelus moara | reverse complement strand
TGATATTCGTCTCCTCGATTGCCAGTCAAACAACGAGTACATTGCCGGGGGACATTTTCACGATCATACCTGCGCTCAGAGATAGGTAACTTATGATTTACACACCGAAACTTAGACAAACAAACTCTTTCGGCAGGTCTTAACATAATCAGATAAGGTTCAAAAATGAAATCAGTGTTAAACAATTTATAACTACACATAAAGGGTTACTTTGTAATTTCTCATGCCATCTCTGTAGTTCCATGTCAGATAATCTACGTTCAATCATTAATTTTAAATATTTAGGGTTCATCCGTCCAGCGTCATGCCATAAGTACGATAAACCACAATCATCAAGAATATTTTTAACTTTGGAAATCCATTTACACTGAAAAATATCAGTGTAAAGTCTTGAAAACAATAAACACAGTCAAAGAGATTTTTGCTGTATTATGACTAATTAAATGTACCCAAAAGTTAATCATTCTCATGTTTACCTTTAAATCTAAAGTATTTCGACCAAACTCTCCATAAATAATACAATTTTCTGTGCGTTTATTAACATTAAGTAAACGTTTCAAGAAAGATCTGTGAAGCATTTCAATTTGGTCAAATTTATGAAATCCCCAGACTTCACTTCCATATAAAAGAATAGGCACTATAAGCTGGTCAAATAACTCACATTGTATATCAACAGGTAACTGTAATCTAGTAACTCTGTTTTCCAAGCAGAATAAAGCTCTTTTAGCTAGTTTAACTTGCTTAGCTATTGCTTTATCAAATCGTCCATTAAAATTGCTTAGCTATTGCTTTATCAAATCGTCCATTAAAATGAAATAACGTTCCAAGATAGTCATACTCAAAAGTAACTTCTAATTTATCTGAACCCAACTTAAATTCTGGGAGTATCCGTAATTTCCCCCTAGAGAAAATAACAACCTTTGTTTTGTCTGTGTTGACAGTTAAATACCAGTTTTTACAATAATAATCAACTGCATTTAATGCGGCCTGTAATTCTGTAAAAGAAGAGTCCGGTCAATAAATGACTGGCAACTCAACCCAATATTTCCAGAGTAAATTCAACTCTTATTCTGCTTTATCGATTCAGCTGTCGGTCAGCCATGCCAGATTTAATTATTTGTTTTTGGTCTAACGATAATAAAAATATATCTTAAATTATGAAATGATATAAGTTAAGTATTTACTTATTATAGCTTTATTATATGACACAATATTAGCAGAAAACAGCCTTGCTTCTACTTAGTATAAAGACCTAACCTTTAAGGTTTAAAGCTGGAAAATGTGGCTGACGCTGTTCATTAGTTTCTACGCTTGAGCGATAAGTAATTCATAAAAGTTGTAAGGATAAAATACTATTAAAAACAGGGGGAATTCACTTGGCTATAATTATCTGCATTCTGGAGTGTGTTTGTCGGTTTGAAAAATGTGCTGACCTTTTTAATAAAGCATCATATCCTGAAAATCGTGGCTGTGAATCAGTGCACCAGAAAACAATCAATATCAGCTTTCTCTCTCATTACTGAACTCTGAGGATGAACTGGAGCTCAGGCTGCTGATCGTAGTCTGCTTTTCTTTATACGTGACTTAACACAAAAAGCAGCATGATTATCAGTGCTCTGGAGTTTTAGGGGACCATTACTGGCGTGGCTGACGGCTGAGGGGAATCCCTGGTGACTGCAGTGGAGATTGGTAGTCAGAGGACAGTGAGAGGACAAAGGAGAAGACACATAATTAGAGGAATGAAAGGCCCGGGGAAGGAGGCAGTGAGAGGAAGATAAGTTAAGGAGGGGAGGAAGACAAGGGACAGAAGGTGTAGAAGAGAGGAAAATAGGTTCGAGGAGAGAAATTTAACAGGATGAAAATCATGTAAAATGATAGTAAGCTGAGGTAATGACAGAAATCAAGAAATGGCTTGTTAAAAGCTTTAACAAGCAATACAAAGAAAGGTAACAGAGCTGATGAGTCTAATTAAAGTTTAATCATTTCTAGTGAAGGTCTCAAACCGAAGATAAATGTGTTGTCTGGACACTGGCACACTGCGTGTGTCTCAAGATGCTATGGGTCATCTGCAAACTCTAATTTATAAGTTGTGCCCATTTAAGAAGACAAAGGTATAAGCAGTTAGACGCAGTCGATATCTAATCTCTCCGCTGTTCTCTTCCTCTGCCAAGGGACAGAAGCAGTGGACGAGGTGTCAAGAGGGCTGAGGTATGAGAGGCAGAGATTAGAGACACAGAAATGTGTCTTGGATTATTGAGCAGCTCTGAATGCAGATGTGATTGAAATAAAATCACTAGAGCCACATTCAGAGACGGTTTAGGACACAAGTTGTCATGTATTTAGTGCTGTGTGAATGTCCTTGGCTGTGATGGAGCATTAAGTCAGCTTTGTTATAAGCTCGTAAACAGTGTTGAGGTCATGCAGCATTGATTTGGTAATTTGCAGGTCAACAGACACCCAGACATTTGGGTTTTTTTTTGTCATCTAGTTTATATTCAGCTGTTGTTTGGAGTGGAGTAGTGGAACTCAGTAATAATATTACAGTCACAACTCGTTACAGTCTCACTTTGTTATCACATCATGACTGACTTGAAATACAACATCACATCAGCGGATTCATTTTTTAATTGTCACGCTGTTCAAGCTAGCTGGAAACGCTTACCTTAGTGGCTGGACGTATTCCCATTATTTTGATTTTGGAGGAGTAACTGTGCGTTCACACCAAACGCGATGAACGCCACAAGTTTCCATTCAAAATCAATGTAAATGACGCGATGACACACGATGTCGCTTTGGGCGACGCGTTTCAGGCGATAAGAGCGACGCGATGAAGCGATGACGCGTCCATCGCCTCATCGCGTGTCGCTTGAAGTTGAAAAATTTGAACTTTTCAAGCGACATCGCGTGACGCTGTGCCGCGACATCCAATCAGCGTTGATATCCAACCATTCATAAAGAAATTATAAGCAACTAACCGGAGACAGATGGACAGGCGAAACGACCATCATCCAGACGCAGCTCTTGCAGGAGGTGATGATATTCACCCAGCTGTGTGCGTTTCTGGAGAATATTGTGAACCCAGACACGGCGGCGTTTGGGTCTCCGATCCAAATCAGATGTCCACAACAGATAAAGAGCAGCTACGGTAGTTAACTCAGCCATGGTTGACGAGAAAACAGCGGGAGGTGAAGGAAATTGTGGGAGGAGGGTTGCGTCATCGCGATTGAAGCGATGATCAAAAAGGTGACATTTGTGATCAAGCGACGCGATACTCGCGTTACGGGCGATGACATCGCGTCCATCGCGTTTGGTGTGAACCAAAGTAAGTGTGCGTTCACACCAAAGTAAGTGTGCGTTCACACCAAACGCGATGGACGCGATGTCATCGCCCGTAACGCGTAACCTTGATTTTGAATGGAAACTTGTGGCGTTCATCGCGTCCATCGCGTTTGGTGTGAACGCACAGTAACTCCTAACGCTAACTCCTTACTGGCAGGAATAAGAGACATGAAACGGCCTTAAAGATGGCGGAGCTCGAACGACTTCCGGTTCAAGTAAGGAGTTAGGAGTTAGCAGTATAAAATAAGAGACTTGGGACATACCCTGTATCTATGTGTCAGCTAGCAGTATCATCGTCTTCCTGTCACCTGAATTCAAGTTTTCTGCATTCTGCCGATACATCAGATAACTTCCTGCGTGTCATTTCAAAATAAAAGCTGCCCGGTGTGTTAAAGGCGCTGTATGTAAGAATGTGGCCAAAACAGTTACTGCACTCAAATTCAAAATACTGCTGCGAGTCGTGTCCGCCCCCCCTCCCCTACAGATTCGAGGTTGCTGGACAGTGGCACGCTGGAGACTGATTTGTTTGCCCATGGGCGGCTGCCATGGCAGGGCCGCGTCGCCGCGTCCTTGATCTTCGGTTTTCCAGCGGACCGTTCGAGCAAGTCCGGCTTCTCTGCTGCTAAC
>NC_065514.1:10813908-10890070 GCF_006386435.1 Epinephelus moara | reverse complement strand
TCAGAACTACTTTTTCTCCGGTAAGCTACGGGCGATTTCTCAGAGCAGGAGGCTCGTTGAGAGTAGTGACACCGTCACATCAGAGCTACAGATGGTCAGCGTTTCACACAACTTCATGTCCAAAAACCTGAACTATCACTTTAAGACAGCTTGGACTGAGTTTTATGACCACCTTACACCAAACAGTGGAGATCACAGGAGTGCATGCCAGCTAAGCTAAATCTCTCTTGATTATTTCCCGACGTTAGATATTTGTGTGTGACAGTAAAAAGTTGTTTGATGTAAGGCCAGCATTAATTTAGCTCGGGCATTTTTAACCTACAAATCAGCCTTTATGCTTATAGCCAGTGCTCTTCACTTGCTTTACTGTATGATCAAGCATAATTTTCCTCTTAAGCAGCGATCACAGTTTTCACTCCTGGGACTGGCTCCACAAAGATAGACTCTGGCATTGATCTAAAAAGTAGACGGACTTCAGAGGCTGGACCAGAAAGCAGGTTTACTGTGTTACTTAAAAACGTTGCTGAGTGAAACACAAATTAGTCAACATCAGTTTTACTTAAAGGAGAAGTCCGGTATTTTGCACTTTGAGCCCCATTTCTGGGTTGTTTATGATGAAATAGAGTGGTTAAGACCAAAATTGTGACGATTGCTCCTTTTCTGAGAATTTGTCTTTCCCCTGCCTGGCATAACACTGCTGCCAATGGCCATGTGTGAATCTGTCCTAAAACCACCCTGAACGTTCATTTTCAAAGCCATGAAACTCACAGAGTGGTCAGTGGTGTTCGTTGGTGTTCTGACATAAAATCGTAGCAAACTGTGGTTTCCGTGATGATTTATTTGACATTTTGTGTAATCAATTGGTTTTCTATAGGAAGCCTCATTGTTGGTAGTAATCCGCCACCGGAAATGGAAAAGCGGTTGTTTACGACAAGGTTGTGATCATTGTAGTCTTTTAGCTCAACGAAAATGCTGACTCGACAGTGCTGTGTGCGCTCCTGGAGGAAGAACAAGAACGAACGAAAAAGTTTTGTATTGAGTTTAAACAACTGCACAATGGATTACTCGGTTATAAACAACCTTCGCAGGACGATGCCTTTGAACACAAAGCCAACCTTCTTCTTCTTCTGCTTCTTTCCTGTGTCCCAGTACATTGCAATGGTTTCCTGCCGGTTGGCGACACCCACGTAAAGGAGCATTATCGCCATCAAGTGCGCTGGAGTGTATAACGCTTCAGGTTCAATCGAATGAGCAAGTGGAAGTTTACACACGGGTTTGAGGCAGCTGAAAAAATAGTTCCACAATCGAGATGAATAGCGACAATACGGATGGAAACCACAGTTTGCTACGATTTTTATGTCAGAACATCAACGAACACCACTGACCACTCGCTGAGTTTCATGGCTTTGAAAACGAACGAATGTCAAAGCTGCCCAGTGCTTGGCTTCCTTAAGGGCTGTAAATTCCAGATGAATTAAAGATCTTAAAATAGCAAAATAAAAACATAGTTGGGCGTGCTCTGACTTTTCGCAGAACTTGTAGTAACATTTAAGAGTTTGAGCCATTACCATTAATTAGAAAATACTTTCAGCTGTCTGATTTTTATTGATAGGATGTTGATTACTGCAGTGCCAGATTTTTTAAAAACAATGTACAAGGAGCTAAAACTTCTAGCATTTTAAACAGAACTTCACCAGGGGATTTTTCATTATATTGTAATCTAAAAGAAAGATTAAAGCTGGCCCAACGTTACACACTGGTGTAGCAGATAATTGTAAATAAAGTGATATATCAAAATCTGTTGATGCATGCAGTCCTGCTGTCATTCAAGATAAATTCAAGGCATATTCTGATTGTGAACTGCAGTTTGTCTCAACCAGATCCAGATAAAATGTGCATATATCCGGGAACAGCAGGATAAGTCAGACCAACAGGACACACACACACACACACACACACACACACACACACACACACACACACACACAGATTTGAGAGAGAGCCGGTGGAAAAGGAAGCATTTGAGTGAAAGAAGTGCCAAAGGACCAGATAAAACAGCTTCACTCCTCTTAATGTAGCTTTAGGGATCAGTGGTCTAGAGCTGCCACTTTATCCCTCTATCTCCCCTCTGTGTGTCCGCCACCATTCAGCCCTGAGCTGTCTGACCCAGACGGTTCATCACACAGCTCTGATAATGTCAGAAGAATCTTCAACAATAGTCCTGATCAAACGCTCGAGTAGGACAATTCAAAGGGAGTGTAATAGTCTGTCCGCTCGCCTTCCATCACTGCTCCGCGGTGGTGTTTCAAACACATATATGGGGTCATGAATCTACTGTTAAAGACACACTGGGATTTATGTAATACTGAGGTACATGTGTAAACACTTAAACAATTAGTGTGAGCAGAAGAAGACGGGGGATATAATTCATCACTTACCACTTGCCAAGTGATGCACTTTAATTTGCATTTAAATCTGTCTACAAATGGAGAGAATCTTCTTTTTTAAGGATTATTAGCAGGGCAGCACAGTTGAGAGAGAGAATTATTGTAAGTGTAGTCCTTTTGGCTTAATCTTTTTACTGCCAGTTTGTTAGGTAGATTATGAGTGTTATCATTGTAGATTAAATTGCAGAGGCTATATATTAATCTGCCTTCTGATTAATGCGTAGCACCCTCTGCTGCCGTTACTGCAGTGGCATAGTCCAGGGAAGTTCAGGTTCGCTGGCTCTACAAAGCTGACAGCTGGAGTGATCTCCCTAAGTAATTGCCCCCACTGATGGATGGAAGTAGCCTTTGTGAATGTGGATGTTACTCACACCATCTGAAATTAGTTAATATTCTAGATTTTTGGGAGGAAAAAATGACTGATGTTGACAGGATGGATGTGAAAGTCTAGTGAAAATTAATTTGCAGCCTGAGGAAGCATTTGTTTGTAGACTAAATTTGCTGCAAACAATTTTAAGTCAGCAAACTTGCGCTAAATTCCTGCTTTGTTAAAAGACAAAATTCTTAAAAAAAAGTGGAATTATTTTTGCACCATTGTCGCAAAGACAACTGGATCACTTCCTGTTTTGTCAGCGCCTTTGGCAACAGGGCTCTTTTGCTCGGTAGAGTTTCCAAAATCCCATTATCTGCCATTTCCACCACTGGGGTCTGTAACTGCAAAGAACTTACATCAATGCTCTTTGGTAACAGGCAATAGCAAGCGCTGTCCTCTACTTGTTGTGGTTATGCAACGATCGACGCACTTCCTTTGTGCTGTGAGTCCAGCCTTTATTTTCTTCAGGGGATCGTTGGCAGACAGTGGTACCTTACAGTTTCCCTACACTGTCTGCGGCATCGGCCTTTGGTCCATCTGTTTCTTTTTTGTTGTTGTTAAAGATTTTTTTGGCCTTTATTGGACAAGACAGTGTGAAAGGGGGGAAAGAGAGGAGATGGCATGCAGCAGGGGGCTGTGGGCTGAAATCGAACTCATGGCTGCTGTGGTAAGGACATTGCCTTTGTACATGGGACAACCGAGGTGCTGGGTGCCCTGGCTCATCTGTCTCATGGACATCTTTAAAAATCGGGGACTAATAATGTTTTTTTTTTTTTTAAGAAAAAGGCTCCTTATGTTCCAGAAACATCTTGGTGCTGTAGTTTTTAGTGAACACGACTTGAACATAGGGATATCATGAAAATCAGTACCAAGTCGATGAATGACACAAAAAGAGGTGCATTTTTTTTATTAAAGTCAAGTTGTTATGACAAACTTTGGCCAAAACACTGAGCTTGTCAGTGATACTTTTTACCCAGCTGTCCAATTACAGTGGAGGAAGGGTGGGACAAACACCCCAAAGACCAAGCGTCACATCTTACATGTAAAGTGCTGACTCATTGTTTTTGAACTGTGGAATTTCAAGGGTGTTGGTATCGATTAATTTCCGGTACAGTGACAACAGTAAATCATGCATTTATGGGGCCTATTTTCAGTTGTGGAGTGATACACTCTTGGTGCTCCAGAGGGTATTCACAGCAGCAGGACGGTGTGTGTGGGACTGACTAAAAGGAGTGTGTGTGTTCGCTGTGATGAAAGAACGTGTCACATAGTGCGACAGTTTGGCTGTAGCATCTGAAATCCTTCACAGGTGACAAGTGAGATGTGACCACAGTAAAGGCAGCTTGTTTACCTCTACCTATCTCCATGGATTAGTCCATAGAATCAAGATAAAACCACATAACTTTACATAGACACTCCTGCCTCGTCCTGGGGAATCCTCAGTTACTTGCACATGTGTAACCACAGCTGGAGGACGAATCCTTATGGGTTTATAATTGGGAGTTGGGAGCGAAAAGTGTGTGTGGCATTTCAGAGCACACGCAGCATTGATTAGAGTTTTAATCATAAACATCATTGCCACTGGTTATTGTTTAATTGCCCAGAATGCTGTGTGCGGCAGAGCCTCTGGTGTGATGCAGAGAGTGATCACAAAACATAAAGTGCTTGTGACTCAGGACAGAGCCCATCTACTTTCAGATAGAAGTATAATGAGGGAGAGGAGGGGAGCATGGAGGAGCAGAATAATGAGAGGAGAGACAGAGGGAGAGGAGAGGAAAGACGTCAGTGGCAACTTAATGACAGCAGGAGGTGCAGCAGCACAGTGAAGTGACTCAACTTAAATCACATAAGCTGCACGTGTCTGTGTGTGTGAACGCAAATATCTGCACGTACACACACAGACCAGTTATCAGTGTTTTGTGTCAAATAATACAGGGACCTGAAGTTATCAAAGAGAACACCACAGATAGCTTCAGAGTGAAGCAGTTCATTCTCTGAAATATTGATCGATCCGTCCTGACCCATTACATCTATAAAGAAGTTCAGTGGAAGATTAATACAGTATATTGGCATTCTCTAACTCTCTCCTCTGTAATTAACATTGTGGTTTTGAATGAGGCTCAGTGGGTCATAAAACTTAATCAGCATGTAATTAGAGTCAGAATCAAACTTCCATTCACTTGTCAAATACAACAGGTGCAAATAATCTCACTTGATTAACTGATGCTGACACACAGCAGAGCTTTAAAGGGAACGGTCACCACAAAATCTCGTACCTGTAGTGCTTTTATCAGTCTAGATTGTTCTGGTGGGAGTTGAAGAGTGTGGGAGATATCAGCTGTCGAGAAACTAGTCAGAATTTTGTGGTCAAAGGTCAAGGTTACAGTCACCAATGGATCACTATCACTATGGATGGATTGATGTATATGGATGGGTGGATGGATGGATATTGATATATAGACTAACCATGGATTTGTTACTGAGCAGGCCTATCGGCTACAGGCCCAGTAGGCCCCAACTGTCAGGGGGCCCCCTGGCCTTTACCTGCAAAATGTCACTCAAATTAGCACATACTGACCATGTGGATACTCAAAATGACTACAAAGAGAAATAATAAATAAAGCAAAGAGACACAAAATAATTAAAAAAAGAAACAAAATAACCACAAGAAGACATAGAATGAGTGCAAAGATATACAAAGTGGCAAAAAAGACATAAAATAAACCTCAAAGAGACATAAAACAACTGCAAAGAGACACTAAACAACTACAAGAAGACACAAAATGAGTACTTAGATACACAAAATGACGAAAAAGACACAAAGTTCCGTCAAAGAGACACAAAATCACCTCAAAGAGACGCTAAACAACCACAAGAAGACACAAAATGACTACAAAGATACACAAAATGACAAAAGAAACACAAAATCAACTCAAAGAGACACAAAACAACAAGGAAGACAAAAATTAAGCCAAAGACATACAAAATTGCCTCAGGAAGACACAAAACAACCACAAGAAGACACAAAATGACAAAAGAAACACACAATTGCCTCATAGAGCCACAAAATCTCCTCAAAGAGACACAAAACAGCCAAGAAGGACAAAAATTAAGCCAAAGACATACAAAATTGCCTCAGACAGACACAAAATAAACACAAGGAGATACCAAACCACAAAAAGATGCTTAACAACTACATAGAGATGCAGAATCACCACAAAGTCTGTGTGTCTTGTTCCTTTTTGTAGGAGAGGTGGTGGGGCCCTTATGCACATCTGTGCCCAGGGGCCAATCGTCTTATAATCCACCCAGAAATATCACAATATTTATTTACCAAATACCTCAATATCAATGATTGCACACTCAACTGAATTACTGTGATTTTATTAAGAGTGAACAACGCACTTCGCCCTTGGCTTCTTCAGGTTTGCTCAACAGAATCACAAAGATCAAAAACAAAGCAAGATTCACAAAGAGTACAAGAGTTACAAGAATAATATGTGATTCACAAAGATTTTACACAGAAAGGTAGACTGCAGGCCCTTCTGTAAGAGAAGAGTGTGAAAGAAAAAAAATATTGAAACAGAAAAGTGAAATAACTGTGATAATTAGTCATGTGACCCATGTATATTTAGCACGCCTGTGAGTGCTTATGCTCTTCTGTTG
Organism: Epinephelus moara; assembly: GCF_006386435.1. Classification (NCBI taxonomy): domain Eukaryota; kingdom Metazoa; phylum Chordata; class Actinopteri; order Perciformes; family Serranidae; genus Epinephelus; species Epinephelus moara. Next base: position 10,883,584 of record NC_065514.1, on the reverse strand, counting down.
AGCGAACATGCATGTAATGATTAAGTCGGTAGAGGCAACGAATAGACCAGCTAGAAAAGTCTGGCAAGTTCAGAAAATTACAATACTTTACTGTAATGCAGCCTTTAAAACTAGGAAAAGGCGACACTTACGATATTCCAATATCCAAAATGTAAGATGATGTCTAGTCTCGTATGATATATTATCTGTACATTGCCAAGCTCTACTGTGACCTCACAAAACACGTCTTTGGCCAGAACTTAAGGATTCATTCACTAGTTATGAAGAAAATTTCACATAAATGTCAAAAGAGATAAAATGATTAAGTGATGGCATTTTATATCCAAGTGGTCAACTTCAATGTGACATCATAATTCTCTGCAAAAACACTTTCTAGCCATTATTCAACATCATAACTCAGGGATGGAAGGGGAGACATTTTGAATTTTTGTGACACTAATCTCGGGTGTCCATCTTGAAACTGTGCTGATTGTATAGATCTTCCTTACTGCCGGGTTTGGTCTGCATTTGGGGGTCCTCCACTAGAAAAGTTTGAGCATCAGACATTTAATTTACTGCTTTTAGGTACATTTTTTTGCACCAATTTCTACATATAGAAGGGGATACCATGCACATTACGTTGTGGAGTTGCAGAGAGCACTTTATAGTAGATTGATAGATAGTAGGCTAAATGGGGAGTGATTTCAGACACAGCCCTGGTATTATGCATGCTCGCTCACTGTCACAGCACCATGGCTGACTGGGACACTTCAACAGAGCAGAGGCACCATTAATATTATTAGCAACACCTGTGCATTTGCTGCTGTGACAAGTCAAAATGTCTGCCGTGAAAAATGCCTATCAAGTTCTAGAGATTATCTCAGGGATAATTAGTGCAAACAGGATGCACCTGAGCTCAATTTGGAGTGTCACAGAAGACACCGAGTACTCATTCACATTTTATTTTGCTGAAATGTCCGATTTTTGCCTAAAAAATATTCAGCATTTTAACAAAAACACTACAGCTCGCACATTTCCTGTACATAGCTCGAGTCAGCTGTTACTGTACACAAAAAAACACTGAAACTCTTTTGAAAACAATTGGAAAAAAAATAAAGATATGAATTCCATTTCTCTTCAAGTGGCAGATACTAACAGAGAGAAGGAAAAAAAAGTGTTTGGGTGTCTGCATTTTTTTCCCTTTTCACATTTTAAAGCCATGTGTGCCTTCAAGCTGTGTCAAATCCAAGTGAAACTGAGATAAACCGCTCTGAGCTTACAATAAACTCAGCTCTAGGGTTGTCAAACACTGTATTAAGTCCATAAGAAGCAGATTATTGACTCTTTTCCATGCCTTTTTGTAATGCAAACAGCTGGAACAAACAGCTTGTAATCTGTCTTAAAATCTGTCTCTCATCCCTGAGGCTTCAGCTCAGCCTGACAGCGTGAATAAGAAGCGCTTGCTGTGGCAGCAGTGTGTGATCTCACTGCAGTGGTGCTTGTTAGATTGGATTAGATTGATTGCGTCTGTAAATATAATCTTGATTATCTGTCCCTTTGCATTTGCAATCAACAGCTCTGCCACTTATTATTGTATTATAATTATATATATTATATAATTATACTACATACTATATTATAAATGGTGCCATTGCAGAAGCTGATGAAGGTAGAGGTTTATGTGGAGGGTGTCCTCAGCTGCCTCCGATGTGCAGTAGAGGTGCTGCAGTGCATTAGTGCTGACAGATATGGTGTTGGGTCATCGCGGGTTGTTGGAGAACACCCAAGAAACTGAAACGTATGAGATTCTGACTGTCTTTAATCTCCAGTTTGCATTGGCTGCTGCTCCAACAGAACATTGAAATGATTGTGAGGTTCGGTTGGCTGACCAGAGTGAAATGGGAATAGAACAAAGAGACAGAAAGTAGCATTTAGGAACTTTTTTCTGTATGCTAAACACTACATCAAGTCGAAAGGCCAGACAAAGTCATTTACAAGACCAGCGACTCTGCTGTGTAGTGAATGGAAAGTGGCGAGCCCATCCTTTGTGACTAATTTATTACAGTTATGGTGACGCGTGGAGTTAATAGAGTCAGTGTAAAGCACTAAGATGACCAAAGTACCTGCCAATATTTCCCTTACCCAGGGCATTTCTTTACATTTATGGGACAAGGGACTATTTGCTACTGCAGTGTCGGCCACTTGGAATATAAAGCCCCTTTTTCACTGGACAAAAACCCACTAACACCCATTAACATCTGGCTTTTGTATTTAATTTTATAGGTTACTAAGTATTCATTCACGCCCTTAAGCAAGGCATCGAACCCCCAACTGCTCAGAGCGTCTGTCCATGGGCAGCCCCCTCAATCTGACATATAGGTCCTGTTTGTGCATGTGTGTGTACTTCAAGTCTGTGTGTATCTGACAACAGAATGGAAAAATTGAATTTCCCCTCTGGGATCAATAAAGTTTTTCTTCTTCTTCTTCTTCTTCTTCTTCTTCTTCTTCTTCTTCTTCTTCTTCTATTTATCGGCTCCAACTCCGATCGGCTCTGATCGGCAGTGATGAAAACATGACACTTGAGTGGACCATGGATGTAAAAAGAGAACTGGATACAGTGTTAGATGTGGGGCCCTGTTCATTTCAATGAAAGTTGCTCAGGCATGAAGCCAAAAGTGTCAAACTGCCATCTAGAAATTACCTGAATGATTGGCACTTCCTCCGTGTCATTGGGCCCATAGAGTGGTTGCTCAAGATGCTTCTAGCAACTGAACCAGCTACTTCCGGTTTAGCCCTTTGCTAACTTGAATGGGGATGAAAATGATTTAATTGTGTGGCTATTCTAGACTTTACAAATGTTATTGAACTGAATGGATCAAGCTTTGATAGTAAAAGGAGCCATTTTGCAGGGGTTGTGACACTCAAAAAAATGTATCCACGTACATACAGACATCTATTTCACAGTGTAAGTTAGGCTGACCAAATGTCCTCTTTTGCCCGGACATGTCCACTTTTCACGTCCTGTCCAGGGTGTCCGGGGGGTGTTTATAAATTGATGATAATGTCCGGTTTTCCTCTGTGTGTGTGTGTGTGTGTGTGTGTGTGTGTGTTAGAGTGCGGCAGGGGGCGCATATTTCTGTCTGAACCTGACCGAGTCCGAGAGAGCCCGACAGTCGTTCTGTCTTGTTATGTCCGAAACCGAACCGAGCCCAACATTATTTAATTACTAAAGCACTGAGTTTGTGTCACACAGTTGTTATGGTTACAGGCTATTTAACAAGCCGGGCGTGTGCTGTTGGTGCTCCACGGAGAGGGAGACCTTCGTGTTTGAGACGGGAGCAGGCGGTGGGAGGTCCGATGCTTCCAGCGAGGGGAGAGGGAGAAATAAAACAAAATAAGATAAAATAGGAAAACCTGTCTCCCTCTTTTATTTTATTTTCAGCGTTTAATCAAGGCGGAGGCGGGTGGCGGGAGGTCCGAGGGTTCCAGCGAGGGGAGAGGTAGAAACAAACAGCCAATGTGTGTGTATGTGTCCCCTATAGGGGCCTATCTGAATTTCTGTCTTTGAGAGATACTTTTTGTAATATAACAGAATTTTTTATCCATACATATAAACTTTAAATATATTAAAATTATAAGGCATCTTTGAGTAAACTGCGAGTATCATTTAAGTAGGCTATCTCATGGCCGGGCCAAGTGTCCTCTTTTTTGGAAATCAAAATATGGTCACCCTAGTGTAAGTCTGTGGGTATTGGGTAAAGTTTTTTTTTGGCCCAATGGCATCATGTGACAGACTCAGAAGTTGTAATTCCACTGTATGACAACTATCATGAGAGGTTGAAATGAAAGACTTAACAACACTGCTGTTCACTGGTATAGATTTTGTGGGGAGTGAATATTTAGAATAATAAAAACATGAAAGTACTGGATGACTTTTATTTAGACAAAATTGAAGACAATTAAAAAATAAACTGATGCAGAAAAGGCACAAATTGATGCAAAAATATATATAAATGCAGTAAATTAAGTGTTTAATGCTCAAAATTTTCTGGCAGAGAACCTCTAAACCCTCCCCAGGTTCACATGTGTACCCTCAATGTTGAAACGGAACCTATGACCTTGATACTACCACAGTGTGGAAATACTCAGTAACAATTAAAGGCCCTGAAGCTGAAATACTGAAATACCAGATTGCGGAAAAAAATTAGATATCTGATGCTCAATGTTTTTTTACAAAGGATACCCAAATCCTCCATATCACATGTGAGTCCCCCAGTATTGGAACTAAAACTGGAACTAAAAGGTTGAGATGGTGCTTCAGCCTCATTCAGCACAGATGAGGGTTCCTGATGCACCTCAGAGGGTTGACCTTGAGGTTAAAGCTACAATATATGAGCTTATTATAGGAGACAAGTGGTACGGCCCAAGGTGGTGTTTAGTATGGACATCATTATACACCTTCTGGCGCTGCGTCCAGGCTGCGCTCTTTGATAGAATGTGAAATTACATGTGAAAGTCTTCTCGATTACATATTAAACAGTTCTGGTCTTGAACTTGTCAGTGAGCTGAGCATACTTTATTCTCTGTGTAATTATTTCTGTTAGCTGCCCAACCTGAGAGAGCCTCAATTTTTTAACAAGAAACCTACAACCTACTTATCTCGCTCTGATCCATTAAACATTTTACACACCTTCACCACCTCCATCTGTTACGTTACCTCTGTCTGACCTTTGACCTACTGTATGAACCTATGCATGCGACAGCCTCTGCCTGCTCCACCCGTGCCACCTTGCTCAGACCCCCCCGCCTTGCCTCTGTGTTCCCTCCCCTCCACGCAGGTCGGCGACCAGATCTTGGAGGTGAATGGCCGCAGCTTTCTGAGCATCCCGCACGACGAAGCCGTCAGGGTCCTGAAGTCGTCGCGGCACCTCATGATGACAGTGAAAGACGTGGGGCGCCTGCCGCACGCCAGGACAGTGGTGGGTGAGACCAAGTGGATCGCCAGCTCGCAGATTGGAGAGAGCTCCGCCAACAGCAGCGTGGCAGGGTGAGTTACCATAACCTGCTAATGCTAGTTTGTACTGTTAATGAACCACAGTGTAACCAACAAAGTATCACATTTTGAGAAATCAAACCATTTTTGTCAAACTGCATTTATTTTGGTTTTAAATTATTATCAGCAAGCAAATAGCCTTTTAACTCTACTACCCACAGACAAGAACACTTCAATTTAAAACAGTTGCACACAGCATATGAAGCAAAATGAATAAAAAGCAACAAATACAAAGACGACACAGAGTGGCTGTGAAAATGAAAATGGATTTTCTAATGTAGGGGATACAAAGAAAAATTAATTAATCAATAAAATGAAATTTAAATCAAGCCAGATGAAATAAGAGTTTTAGTTTTATAAAAAATAACTTGCTGAAACTGTCTCTATATTCACACAGCACTAAATGAGACAGATAATGTTCCCCTTCCTACTCTATTGCCTTGCAGTGCTTCTAATGGCCTTATTGCATGTGAACAAAAACAACCAATCAGAGCAGAGGAGTCTCCAAGGTAGCTGTCAATCACTGTTCATGAACTACAGTCAAACTGCTGTTTGGCTGTAAATTAAGGAAGTTAGTCCGGCTGTTGCGTGGTAGTCTAAGAATTTGCTCTTATTTGCAATAGTTGGCTAGGTAGACTGATACTGCTCTCATGTCTGTGCTCTAATTATGAAAATAGAACCAAGAGACAGTTAGCTTAGCTTAGCATAAAGAGTGAAAGCAGGGGGAAATAGCTAGCCTGGCTCTGTCCAACAGTAACAAAATATGCACACCAGCCAACACATTCTCACTCCAACCACCTCACATATTGATGTTTGGTCATGGGCTTTCCACGTCCACGTCCAGATACGACGTCAAAGGTACCCTGGGTGTGTTGGTTGTTGACGTTCTGGGAGTCCATGTCAAGTTCTGCCTGTTACATGCATTGTCTTCTTTCAAACTAAACACACTACGTCAGTACAACAGCGCAAATTGACGTTTTTTTCCCTCCAACAACTAATGCACGTGGTTAGGTTTAGGAAAAAAAGAACAGGGTTTCGGCTTAATAATCTTACAGGATGCGAACGCCACTCTCCAGGGTGAAAGTTGGTGTTTGATGGACCCATCCACCACCCCTCCCACTCACCCTACAGGGACTTTCACCACCTTAATTTTTGTTCTTGTCCTGCCGCATTTCCCCTTGATGCTGCCGCGCGCTATTAAACTATAATGTCAACCAGCCACATATCATGCTGGCGTTGAAGGACAGCTTTTTTCGTCAGTGTCTGATTCTGCAAGTCACCGCCCAAGTGCTGGATTTCAACGACTTCGGTGTGACACCCGGCTCCAACAGCACCTCTAAAGTTCATACATTAACATTTTACGTGTTTTTGCGAAGGGTAATGTGTGTGTGTTAAACTATTTCTATTTTTTTAGAACAACCAAGAAACAAGAAACATGGAGCATATACACTGAACCCACAACATCCTAACCCACCCCGCTTCTCAGGGCTGGCCTGCACAGACAAAACAGATAAACACCACTAAATACATTTAATACACATGAATGTACAAAATGTACAGCGTCAAGATAGACTGAAGGTAATAATCGGGTATTGCAAGTGAATTAACAGCAACAGAATCGACCTGAACAAGTGAAGAAAGAAGAAAAAAAATATTTCCATACAATAGTAGGCACACACAGGCATTTCTTTGAAGTATAGACATTATTATAATAGTGCAGGAGTGGTTGCCATTCTCTATGGAATTCACTGACTGATCCAACTTCAAGTGAGCCATGACATCATCGACCCAGCGTCCCAAAAGAGGGGGCAGGTTAGACTTCAAATTGTACAGAATGAGACGTCTGGCTGGCAATGTTGAAAAGGCCAAAGTACAGGTCTGGGCTTGGGAGAGACCCAGATCTCTTCATGCATCACCAAATATTGCCAACTGCAGCTAAAGGTCTATGTTTTTTTTACACATGTTCAAAAATGTCTCAAAAATCTTGTCCCAAAATCATCCCATCCTCAAACATGCCCAAAATGAGTGGAAAAGAGTTGCTGGGTCTCCATTACACTGCTGACAGGTTGGATAAAAATTCAGGAAACAGCAGGGCAGACAGGTGAAGCCTGTGAAGTACTTTGAACTGAATAACATTATGTCTGACACACATAGAGGCTGAGTGGATCCCAGCCACAGCCAACCTCCAGCATTCAACTGAAATCCTCCCACTGAAGTCATCCTCCCATTTTGATTTCAGATGATCCAGGGGGGTGAGGCTACCGACAGTAGGATATCATAAATTTGGGATATTGAGTTATGCTCAGAGGGATTCTCATGAATACAGTCCTCTAGCCAGCTAGAGGGAGTTTGGAAGGGGAATGCTGAAAAGTCTTCCTAACAAAATCCCTAATTTGAAGGTATAGAAAGAGGTGGGATTGTGAAATATTGAATCCTCTAGCTATCTGAGTAAAAGACATAAAAATGCAGTCCTTGAACACATCTATCACCTTGCTCAGGCCCCGCCTGGACCACTGCTGGAACGCTGTGTCGAGCAGTGAGGGTGGTAATAATGGATTATTAGTAAGTGGCATGCAGGAAAAGGCTTGCCTCAGCCCAAAGTGGGTCCTACACTGCACACAGATCTTTAATGAACCTCTACTGACAGGGTTTCCTGCACATTTCAAATTGATAGGCAGCAGGGTGCAAACCAAAGAGCAAGTTAGTTGGGTCATTAAAGCTCCTTTCCATATTCACCCACTCCAGACTGCTACGATCCTCCGGCACACAGATCCAATTGGCGATTTTCTGTACATTAGCCGCCCAGTAGTAAAAGATAACATTTGGAAGGCCAGTGATGTGGTAATCAGATCATTAAGTCTGATTAACACCTGCTTTGTTGAAGGTAACACAGAGGCGTTCAAATGCTACAGTGTGGGAGGTACCAACAAGAGAGGAACAATCGTTAGTTAGTGTCTTTGAGCTACTTGTTTGACTACCAAAGTCACCGAACACTTTGATGCAATCACACAAGAGTTAATCCTTTATTATAAACTCTGTTAGTTTCAGTGATGAAAACTGGCACACGAAAGAAGCCTGGGACTTGAGAGAACAGTACAGCATGAAAAGACTTCACAGAGATAATGACAAGAACACAGAGAAAAAAAACACATCCTCTCCGTCTTCGACTAAAGTAGATGCCACAGTCTTTAACCACCTAATGTGATCAGGCGTCTGTCTGTCAGATGGCAGAACTCCCATTCACTCTTTCTTTTTTTTTCTTCTTTTTTTTGCAAAAATAAAAATGCAATATGCAGCTCTGTTGGAAAAATGCCAGCGCTCCTCTCAAAATGCCGCACCTGAGCTGCTCATCTGCAGCTCATGACCTGGAATAAATGTGATTCCTAACAACCAAATTAAAGTCTGATGTAAATGCCAGACTCATTTTCTCATCAACTCGGTAACACACAACCTGACAGCCCGACAACTCAGGACTTGTAATTCCTCTCTGATTCTCCAAAACATACGGGGCTATAAAAGGTATTTAACATTTACATCGACAATGAATTTCCGGGCGAATTGCCCCTCCGAGATGTTCTGTCATGCTAATTTCAATGTTCCTTGCAGAGGCAAGTAAGAAACAGATGGTTGCCCTCTGTATGTCTTCATTTGTTTCACTCCAGTGTCTCTCTGCGAGAACATTAAGACAAAGCTGGAACAATATTGAGTTTTTTATGTTTAATTTGGGACTTAAATGCAATAGTCCGTATTGTACTAAAGTTATATAAATGTCATAAATAAATTAACAAATAGTAATTCCCATGGAGCATTAAAGTTTAATTTCAGTTCTTTAATATCCTGAAAAAGAAAAAATGTAATCAGGATGGAGGTAAAAAGTGAATGAAAATCCATTAATATTCCAATAAACTAATGTTAACATACAAAGGTGGAAGAAATACTCAGATCTCTTACTTACCCTGATGTAATTAAAGTCCTGCATTCAAAATGTTACTCAAGTAATAGTTTAAAAGTGTTAGCATCAATATATATATAAAAGTACCAAAATAAAGGTACCTATGATGCAGAATGACCCAGTTCAGAATAATATACATTATTGCATCATAATTATTAATGTGTTTATCACTTATAAGTTGCAGGTGATTAAAGATGAAGCTCATTTTAATTACTTTATATACTGCTAGGTGTATCTTTAATAGTAGTGCGTCATCATTTATTAGTTGAATTTAGTTTTTATTAATAATTTATATCTTTAAAGTAACTAACTAAAGTAATTAATCCTGTGGGGTAATTGTGATTCGTTAGTCGCTCCAGTGTAAAGAACAGAGAATTAGTATGAAATACAATTATGTAAATATAAATCAATGAAATAAAATAGAAATGAAAATGTGCATTCAATAAAAAAAAATATAATGTGAGTTATGCTACAGTGTTAACACTACTACTTAAGATGTTAAAATCTTAGAAAATAAAATGTGAATTGTCACTGTGCCGAGGCTGGAAGTGTGAAATTTAACTACAACATATACATCAATAGAATGAACAAGAATACAATAAGATTAAACATGAGAAATATGCACCATAAAGTCGCATACTGAAAAATATTATACAGTTGAATAATTGCACTCAAAAGCTAATTTTGAATTATATATGCAGAAGGTGAATAAAGTCCAGATGCCAGTCTACTGAATCAAAGTGTCTGACACTTGAGTTGTACAGGTTGATGGCCACAGGCAGGAATGACTTCCTGCGGCACTCTGTGGTGCACCTTGAGGGAATGAGTGTCAAAAAAGCTGACAAATAAATGTAGTTAAGTAAAAAAGTAAAATATTTTGCTGTGAAATGTGAAGTAGAAGTATAAAGTGGCATAAAAATGGAAAGTACCTGTATAAGTACAGTACGTGAGTAAATGTACCGAGTTCCATTTCACCACTGTTAAATACATTTAACTGTTTAGGTTTTTTTTTAAAAACTGTAGTCAATACATTTTTTTGTGAGAGTAGTTGCTAAAAAGTCTTTCTACTACTTGTAATTGTTCCTATTTTTTTTAACCTTATTTTATTTATTCATTTGTTGTGTTTATTTAACAGGAACGGTGCACAGCTAAGAGTTAGCTATAAGCTAATTTTCATCTGTAGTCTTTGGGCAGGAAACAGATGATAATGTCACTGCTACAAGACACTACTATATTAAAAACACTATTACAGAATAGAACACATTCATGACACAGTGGCTTCAGCAAGACGACACAACATCAAGTCATCATAACAATAACAACAGCAACAACAATACAACTACAACACTAAGACATCACAACATCAACAAAACTACAGCATTAAGATATAACAAGATTTCATAATGTTCATGTGCGATGGGCACATGACTGGGTTGATTTTAGCCATGATTTCATTTTAAATTTCTCACTTGGTACTGAGTTCCAATAGTATGTAGCTATAACAGAGAAGACTGATCTAGCAAACTCAATAGATCTGTGCCGTACTGCACAGTCACCTCTGCTGGTCGACCTAGATGTCCCCCTATTGTCTGAGCGCAGTTGTTTGATCTCTTTTAATGGAGGAGCAGCCAGATCATTAATCACTTTGTACACTAGACTAGCATAAACAGGCATGCAAAGCTGTCAGAGGTCAGTAGATTATTCCTCTGAATGATGTTACAGTATTGATAACATAATGTTTTTTGTTTAACATCTTGAAAGTAGCCTCAAAAACAGTTTTTCACATTTTAACTTTTTAATATTCAAGTGTACTACATGATTACATGTACTTGGAAGGTTAATGAGGTGCAAGAGTGCATAAAAAAGAGCTTGTTTATTACAAAGATTAAAAAAAATCCCAGGAAAGGATACCCCCGGACTCCCCCTACAGAAGTTTTGGCTCATCCCCCAATATCCTTAAAATCCTAGAAATGCCCCTGCATAATGGCCTTAATTAATGTCCATCTTTTTTACTAACCAATAGAGACTGAAAATTAGTTTTAATGGTGAAGTATGTGTGCATGTGCAAGTCCACAGAAATAGGCAAACAGCTAAAAACAAGGACAACACAGCTGCACAGAGTAAACATAAACATAGTGTCATCAGCATCTGCTATGTACAGATACAACAACACAATGAAATCGTAAACAGTAGTGAAATGGTGCAGAGTGCAAAGGCTGCTGGAATACGTATGTGATGATTATTGTGACAGGTATCTTTATATACATGAGGTGGGTGGTTATGACAGTATAAACAGTGTGCACAGTGATGTTGCTAATATTTAAAAGCATCTCTGTATACACTGTGTCTTTACCATGCTGCATATACTACATAAACTTATGTGAAATAACTTCCATTATTACACTGATTTATTTCCCTTTGTTTGATAATGTCAAATATTAAAAACATTTGAGTTCCAATGCTGAGTGGTGTAAAACCTTGAAATGATATTTGAATACAGAATTTGCTTTCTTCTGCTTGTGTCATTACCATGTTGCATATTTTAAATCAGTGCCATTATAGAGCTGCACACAGTGTTTCCTTCAGTATCTTTTCCTTAAAGACTGCCAATTATCTGGCAGTACAAAGAGAGCAGCCAGGGAGGAGACATTTTAAAAATCAGTATGAGAGAATAAATGGCTCAGCTGGTCTCAAAAGTCAACCAGGCTAATTGAATTTGAATCCCAAAACAGGTCTCCATGCTGAATTTAATGTGCATTGCAGGTGGGGCTGCAGTATTTTCCCAGACTCGGATTTAATTATATATTTCTTATTATTTCTGTCCCGAAGGCAGCGCTTTGAGTTGTCGCGTTTACCCATGGATTTAAAGTCTATTACTTTGTGGGCACTTGAGGATGTAAAGACATCTACTCGAGTCATTTCACTCGGGCGGGAATGTGGGGCTGAGAAAACACACATTTCAAAACACTTGCTTTTATGTTTGCAGAGAGCGAGCAAGTGTGTTGGTGCATGTTTATGACATGCATTTGGACGTCTGTCTTTTACATTTATTGAAAAGCCTGACTGGGAGACACGCACATTTACCGTTCCCTGTAGAAATGCCTCTGCCGCAGCAGTTTCTGCCTCATCTCTAAGCAAGCATGAAAGCCATGACGGAGATTTAAAAATCTGTGGTAGTGTGCGTTTATCAGCCTGTGATAAATGAGAAATGTATTCAAAGAGATGAAAAGCTGTCTGTCAAGATATTTCAGATCCTCTTTAACATAGCTCCAAAATATGTGTGTGTGTGTGTGTGTGTGTGTGTGTGTGTGTGTGTGTGTGTGTGTGTGTGTGTGTGTGTGTGTGTGTCAGTAAGGCAAGAGAGAGAAAATTGGGGACATAACTTGTTCACTATTAACTGTTAATCACTCTTAAATTTTTCTCCTTTAATGATTAAAAGCTCATTATGAGGGTCTCCTGTGTGTGTACTCGCCATATATGCACATCAGTGTACCTGTTACTGTAGCTTTCCACATTGTGCATGTGTTTATGAGTGCATGTGCAGCCTAAAGGTATCTTCAGTGCAACAAAATTACCCCCTTATTCAACACTGAGAAAACACGTAATGTCACGGCTCAGACAGAGGTGATACAGGAAAAGAAACGCATGGTGTTCATGTACTTCAGACAGTGTATAAGACACCTGTTGCAGTATTAGGTGCATCATGATTTTCTCCTATGATGGTTGAGATGGAAGTGTATTATGTTCCCAGGGTCCTATTTTCCCCTATTCATTTTTCTGATAATATACAATGACCCTCCTGTTCTTCTCTTGCCACTTTTTTGTCACTCTCTGTCCCTAAAATAGCTTTGGTTTACTCTGCATATCAATACACAGTGTGTGTGTGTGTGTGTGTGTGTGTGTGTGTGTGTATGTGTTGGAGCCCCTTCTCTGTCTTTTTTACAGTGGTCGAGAGAGGTCACAACACCCACAAATCCTCACAACACAAGCAAACGAGATAACGCGATGCAGTTGCTCACAACACAGGCAAGAAGCTGAAAGCTGAAAACAAAAACACACGCCAAAATGGAGACAACAACGGAGATGTTTCCAGGGGGACAGTAATAGGTGACGAACTTACAGGTTGTTGACATTTCCAGACTTTCCTCAAGACGCTGGTCGGAAGTTTAACATTTGTTTTAGGTGGAAGACAAGTAAGTGCAAATAACTTGATCCTCTATAATGTTAGCATAAATTAAAAACTTGTTGGACCACATCAACATCGATTTCGGTCCGAGCGTCTAAGTTGTTTTTGGGGTCTGTGAGTGATTACGGTCCCCCTGGAAACATTTCCGTTGTCGTCTTCAATTTGGTGTGTGTTTTCGTTTTTGCGGAGCGTTCAGCTTCTTGCTTGTGTTGTAAGGATTTTCAGCGTATATGTTGAAAAATCGATGAGTGTGTTTCCTGAATTTGGGTGTGTTTTCTTAATGTGCGTGTGTTGTGTGGATTTGCAGGTGTTGTGACCTCTCTTGGCCTGTTTAAAGATAGGAATAGTTTGTTGTTATGAATAGCTCACCTTAACCTAACCTTTGACTTCTTTGCTAACTTTAATCTCTTTAGAAACAGAAATTAAACTTCTTTTCTACCCCTTTTTTCTTCCGTAATTAAGTCATTCTCATCGGGGGCATAAACATAATAGTGCATTTGCACTGGGGCCCGTGAGGTGCGGGGGCCCATACAGAGAGTGAGCCCTCCAATAATGGGCCCTCAAGGAGAGACTATCACCATAGTATTCCTGTGTTAACAGATGAACTCTCTATAAACATAAAGATTGTGCCATTCACTATACATGCCCTTGAAAAAGGCAACAAAATTCTATGTTTATTCTACATAAACTATTAAAGTTATTGAATTAAATGAATAATTTATTATTTTCTTTGGTATTTTTTGTCATATACAGATATGAAATGATGACTGCTCTAAAATGTGTTGATGTTGTCCAGTGTTATGCTTCTGTTTGATCATGTGACAAGATGATATGCACACTGGGGCCCAACGTAACTACATTACGCCACTGATCCTCATAATATTTTTTTTTTTTCTAATTTATTGGGCTGTTAGTTATTTGGGAACTGTTCTCCCAACAAAAACAGCAACTATATTTAGACAAAGACATTAGGGAACATCTTTCTTAGAGCTGGGGAACATAGGACCCTGGGACGATAGGAATGACCTCACTTCGGGGAATGCATTCTTTTAAGAAAGTCCATGAATATAATCCATATGAATGCATGTGTGCGCACATGTGGATTTGTGTGTGTGTGTGTGTATGTGTGCGCGTGGATATGTGTTAGGACTCAATTGTCCCTCAGTGATTAATTTGGTCATCTGTTTCTTTGCAGCTTCTCGGTGGACAAAGGAGCCTCCGCAGCAGGAAAGGTGAGATTCACAAGAACTCATTTCCTCTTTGTGTGTGTACATGTGTGGACTCTAAACACAGCTCTATGCGTGTGTGTGTGTTTGTGTGTTTCTGCTGGGACATGATAAATCAATCCGGCTACCTGACTGTCTGTTAACTCCCACACTGGCCCGGAAAATGGAAATGAAGAGTGACGATGGGTCACTAGTGTCACTGAAACTCTTTTGTCAGGATTTTGTCATTGATTGGGAACGACTGAGCTGCGCCTGTCAAGTCTCACCTTTTGCCCACAGGGAATACATTTTAAAGTCTTGGCTAAGAAAAGCTCATGAATTGTCACGGTATCAATAAACATGAGCATTTTTTTTATTCCTTTTATTAATGTATAATCCCAAATTCTGGTCAGTCAAAACACTGATAAAGTAATAACAGTGATGAGGATTAAAGAGCAGCTGATTATTGACTGATCAGTGATAACTGATACATGTATACATGTACATTTACTTTGTTATTTGTTGTCATAACATATACTGTAAGTGGACAGCAAACCAAAAAAGAAATTGTTGCAGCGATGAAATAAGCTGATTATTTAGTGGATCCACAGAAAAATGTACAACAATTCTGGTATTCAGTTGATGTTTTAATTAATTTAAAGGCCAAACATGATGGTTTCAGCTCTTTACTTTGCTTTTTTGGTGTAAATCATTGCCAATTCAGAATATTGGGGGTTTAGACTGTTGTTCTGGCTAAACATGCAGTTTAAAGTCATCACCTTGGACTCCAAGTTTTCTATAATGGCCAGTTTTCCCAGTTTGAAATATATTTGATGAGCAATGTAATGCAATAAGCTTTATTGGCATGACATCTTTTATGTTTTGCCAAAGCACAGTGACAGTGAAAATTCTAAAATAATTAACACAGGGTTCCTACGCAAGTATGGAAAAGTATGGAAATAAATTTGATCAATTTCCAGGTATTAAATAGTATGGAAAATGAAAAATAAAGTATGGAAAAATATTTATGTTTCTAGACTATTACCACTGTTCTAAAATACTGTTTTCTAAAATAGAAAATTAGATATTTCCAAAAATGATTTAATCAATCCGGATCGTGTTTTATGCCGGGCCAAGCACAGTTTGTGTGAGAGCAAACGTCTCATAAAACATACCGCCCCTTTTACCTGATTGACAAGTGGTATGTCCAGTCCGCTGCCCCATGACCCTCCTCCAGCCCCCTAGGTATCAAGTTTCACTCCAACACTGCACCTTCGACAAGAAGACGAGTTTCACGTGGTTCATGGTGGGTAGATGCAAGTTTTTGGATGGATGGCTTGACAATACCGTTTATAAATACTGGTTGGCCAAGGATTCCCAATTCACACACAGAGCTAGATGCAAGCTTTGTGTGAAATCCTTTGACATCGCCAACATGGGGGAGAAGGCGATTCTAAGCCACATGAAAGAAAAAAAAACACAGACGTCTCGTTACTGCATCGCTTGCACCCAGAGTCCCAACCTTTTTGCCTCAGCCCAGACATTGAACTTACCTGAGTTTTTATTTGCATGCCATTATGGTACTTGGCTACAATCGCCTATTAAGAATAATTAAATATGATGTGAAATATGATACACTGATATATTTACTCAGATGACGCATATTCTCTGAAAAATCTGAAGTCTGGAAATTAGGGTATGGAAAAGTATGGAATTTTGAAATTCCAAATGTGTAGGAACCCTGTTAACAGCAATGTTTTATTACAAAAGTATAGACATACATTTTAAAGGAAAAAAGACTCATTAAGTGAAGGGGTAAATAAAAAGGCAGAGTGTGATCTGTGATGAGATGAACTATATGTTGTTGTGTTGCTTGTCTCTTAGGCTGTGACATGCACAGACATATCTTGCAGCAGCTGTTGCATTTCAGTCTGGTCAGAGAGTGTATTTAAAAATCTTGGAGTTTACATTTAGTTTTTGTGAATTACTTTGTTCTGACGTCTTCATATGTAGCAAGAAGTGTTGCTCTGTCCCCACCTGTCTCTGAGGACAGAGCTGACACAGCCTGTCTTCTCTGGGCAGCCAGGTCTGCCTGTGTCTGCCAGTCTCTATGGCCAGGCTGTGATCACTGAGTCTGTACAGTTTAGAGCCAGTTAGCATTGAAGTTTGATTTGGGACTTTGTGCCAGTGTCCAATAGTTGATGTAGTTTTCTTTGTCTTTAGCTATAATTTGTTTGGCACTGGATTGTGTGAGGCCTTGTGCTGTTAGAGGAGGTGAGCCTCAGGAACAGCTGGCTGAGAGGACTCCTCTCTATGCTCTCCTCTTGGCAGAGGAGAGCCTTGTAATGGCAGGAATTGAAGTCACTTGTTTTTAGGTGTTTGTAGAATATAATTGCTCTTTTTTGTTTTCTAATTAAAAGGTGGAATTGACCGGGTTCAGCTCGGCATGCATTGTGAGGGGTGTTCCTGTGGACTCTGAGTATACTCTTGCAAATCTCAGTGTGTAGGACTACAGTTGGGTGTTTGTCCCATTTTTCAAAGTCTTGATTTACAAGAGGACCCCACACCTAATGTTAGTTCAATTATAGATTGAAATATTTTGATCCAGACTCTGATATATATCTATCTATGTTGTATATGTTGTAATCGAGGCTGAGAGCAGCACGGACCAGAAGTGAGCTAAACAGATCACCTTGAGTTTTACATTTGATTGTATCCATAACATCTAATGTTTTCGTCTTTAGGGATTAACCCCCAAGCATTAAAATCCCAAACTAGTTACTTTACACTCACCAAATCCACATACTATACTATTTTGACATCATCAATACCCCCAAGACAATCAAACACACCCCATCAGCAAAACCAGGCTTTTTGTTTTTGCTCTGTACCACAAATCTGTCCTTAACTCACTCACCATACGGTACTTCTTCTGTTCTTACCGTTGACTTTGGCTGTGACTTTGCAAAGCAAGAGATAGATTGTGTTGGAATGGAGAAATAAGAGGAAAGTTGGAGGAGACAGCAGCTGACGGGAGAGAAAGAAAGGGGGCAAGCAGGAGGGAGAGCTCACTTTTCATTATGGGGGTTCTGATGGACAGTCTTCTCCTGACAGAGAGGGGAGGCAATGTACTGCTCTGAGAAACAACAAAGAAGGAGACGGTGGATGTGGGAGGTAGAGGAAAACATTTCCTTCAGACTTGGGTGCAAAGTAGTGATGGGTGGACCGATTCTTTTCAGAGGATCGGTGCCTTTGAGTTGATACATGTAAATGTATTGAACCTTTTGAGTTTTCAAACTGTGTGCAGAATGTCGTGTCTGTTTCTCCCTGATATGCACGTTTGACAGCTGGTGCTACCCCCCCACAAAACTTCTCTTAAATCTGTTACTAGTCATCATGTAATATCTAAGAGACAAAATATTCATTTTAATGCATTGATTCAGCATCACACATGTATGTAGATAAGCAATGTAAGCTCAGTAGGATGATACAGAAACATCAGTGCCTAATGGTCTGTCGTTCTTTTAGGGACAAGTTCCCAGTCGCTTGTTATTACCATGTTTAAACGCTCTGAGCAATAAAATACAACACATCTTCTTTGTAGTGTCCCTGTTGTTTCTACATTACAACCTAAAGCTCGTGAACACACCAAAGTTAGAAGAACAACCATTCAAATGGCATGTAAACGCACCATTGGCCTTGACTGGCAGAGGTGACTAGAGTCCAATTGCTTCTCAGTCACTTACCGTAGCAGGCAGCATGGGCAGTAACCTATGACAATAGCAAATGGGAAAAGTCAGGATTCATGAGCGCTCAGATGTTTGACAGGCTGACTCAGTACATACTGGACACTAAAAAGAGTTGTTTAAAATGATTTGTTCAGGATTTTTAAAGATTATTTTCATGGCTTTTAGCCTTTATTTGATAGTGTAAGTGAAGTGTGACAGGAAAGGGTGTGTGAGAGGGGATAACATGCAGCAAAGGGCCCTGGGTTGGACTCAAATACTGGCTGCTGCTGGAAGTACGCAGACGTAGTACATGCACGTCCTACAAGGTGAGCTGCTATATGCTAAGAGAGTTTGAATGTAATTTATAGACTTTGTTTTAACCTGTTAGCCGTACAATGCATTAACAGTTTGCACTCTTTGTCAAAGGTGCCCTTTTCAGTTGGAAAAAATAAGATGGATTGTTTAAGGAGCTCCCTTATCAGCAGCTCTGGGATAAAGGGGGCTATACAATATGCATACAATAGATGTTGCAGTGTGTTTTCCATGCAGGGTGCCAAATCTACTCAACAAACCAACAAATCTTCATATATCTTAACAACAAACTCTGTTTTTGTTGAGCCAAGTTCAGTCCAGGGATTCGTGACGAGATGAGTTGAAACAGCCAACTACTTGCAATGCTTAAGTTTAGGCACTGCTTGTTCAAGGACCATGAAAGAATCCAACACTGTTGGTAGGGGACAGAACACAAACCAGTAAATCTTGTCTTAGGTGAAACTTGCTAGGGTCTCCGGTTCTTCCCATTAGTTTCCCTAGTTCTGTTTCCTCTTGTCTCTGTAGATGGTAAGCCAGAATCTTTTGCTCAAGCTAGTGATCATCATGACAAATCTTTACTTCAACTTATGCCATATCTGTGTCTGTTCATTGACTTTGTATATAATCACGGCCCACTGTAACTTTGTGCATAACAATATCATGCATCATTTAAGAGAATATGCATAAGCACTCATTTATAAGCATTTGAACCAATAACCAATGCTGTCAATGTTCTCCATCGACATTAACACATCAGCTACAACTGTATATGAATTACCTGATGTTTGGATTTCATACCTGTAAACCCAGCAGCAATACAGCTTTTGTGTGGTGGTTGTGTGTAAAAAAGCATTTTATGCTCTTCAGCAGCCTCCACTAGTCAGCCCGGAGAATTTATGACCACTTGGTTGCTTTTATCCTCTCCAAGGATTTACAGGTTATTGCCTTCCTTTCCAGTCTCTTGATGAAAGACTGCCAGAACTGTGGGGTGGGACTGTGGACCTGACTAGATGACACTGTTAAAAAAACACAAAGTACACTAAAGATTGAATAGCAAAGAGGGGTCAGAAATACTATATTTTCTACCAGTAATGGCTGTCATGCAAAACTCTGCAGCGTTTCTGAAACTTTCCCTCTGGAGAGCATCATGTGTGGGACCTGTACTGTTTATATGGAAATGCTTTTTTTTTTCTTTTTTAGATTGTTTGGCATTTCTGCTTAATTCTGCCATGTAGTTCACTGTGAAATCAAAGTGACGTGACAAAAGTTTCAAGTTTAATGTGAGCCTTTGATGTTGCAGTTTATGACTGGTGTCTTTGTTTCACAAGTTTCATATCTGCCCTCTCAGAGTCTGTGCATCACAATGAGAGCTAGGAGTTTGAGACAAAAATCCTTTTAGACATTCTCCTCAACAGCTCTAGTTACATGACATTTATGATTTGTGATCATAGACTGTAAGAAAAAAATAATGGACATAGCCACTGTGACTTCACCCATTGCGGACTCCTGGTTTGAAAGCCTCAAGTTTGGCATTTTGGCTGTTGCCATGTTGCTTTTATGGAGCCATAAGTTACCATATTTGGATGCTAGCTGCTAGCTTAGTTATTATAGTGCACTTACAGTCTATGGGTAACTGCGATATTACTAATGCTAATGCTAATTTTCAAAAAAACAGGGTCAAAACCATTAAAACTAAGTTTACATACCAGAAAAAACGAATATCCAAATCCTGAGAGAGCTTTTTAGGACAAACAAATGCTGATAATAAGTTTTTTAGTCAACCACAGTGTTACAATTTACTTTAATAAACTGAAAACACACTCAAACAGCAACACCAGCTGAACAGCTACACCAACAATACGCCCTTAACTCTTTGCCTGCCAGAGTTGCCAGCCACCACTAGCATTTTTGATCATATTTACCAATCTTTCAAGACCCACAGAATAATTTGTGTTATGAATATGTAAACAGTATACATAAAACTAAAGAAGCGACACTTGAATTTGTGGGTTTTCATGAAAAATAACATTTCGGTCAAAAGCTGAGAAAAATGCATTTTTGTCAAAGACTTTCATTTTCAAGAACAAAATCAATTTCACATTTGCATTTTTTGTTTTTTTCTCATTTCCTCACGTCAGTTCGAATTGTATAAATGAAAATGATAGGTATAGCAGAACACGTTGTCATGTTCAGTGATCATTCAGTGTTCTGCTGTCTCCCTCTTCTCTGTGGTTGTCTTGTCCGTGTGTCGCTGTCACCGTCATGGAGATCCCATTTTGTCCCACCAAACTTGTTCGTGTCTGCAACAATCTCTGCATCTCTGTAAACAACATCTTCTTCCAGTTTCCAGCGGATCTTTTTCTGTGTTTGTTTTTGGACATGGCAGTGCTATCCTATTTCTGACACAGGGAACACGGATCGCCAGAATATTGCGTCTATGGCAGGGAAGCATTATGTCATAAGTGATCTCATGATCTCAATGGCTCGGATAGTGTTAAAGATGCATAACTTTAAGCCTTAATAACATTTAAAAGGGTGAGGTATGTTACTAGTCAGCCTCAAGTGGCCATTAGAGGAACTGCAGTTTTTGGTACTCCCACGTTGCTGATTGTTTGTGATCAAGCAAAATAATCCTGTCGAGTGTTCCGTCAGTTTAATGTGTAAAAAAAAAAAAAGATAAGGTTTGAGCCTGTCCTGATTTCCCAGCTGAGGTGATGGTGCATATCAATAACCTTTATAAGACATTGTGCAATCCACTCAGGTTTAACAGCGAACCCTCACATAAAAGCCCCGTCAGGTGTGAGACATTACACTGACAGTTCATTTAGAACAGCCTCAATGAGGGGAGAGCAGAGAACAAGCCAATTCTGAAATTCAAAAGAAATCATTATCATCAGCTTCAAAGCTCATATTTGTTAGATTATCTCCTCTCTTTTCCTTTGTGGCTATCAAAGCAACATCACGATAACACTAATGGTTAACTAATTAGTTTCTCTCCCCTATCCAGCCCTTATTTCTGTTATTTACAGCAGAGCAGGGCAGTGCAGATAATAAAACAGAGAGTTGTTCAGCCTCTATTGCCAAGACAATTCATGGGAACAATACATGCTGTGCCCCTGGACTTCACAAATTGCAGCAATTCAGAATTTTCTCTTTTCAAGGGATATTTATACCCCAGACAGAAATGTTATAATGCCCAGAAGCCAGACTCTAAAATATTTGAGGACACCTTTGTCTGCAATATATAATCAGCAGTGTTAGAGATTAGCAGTTTTAATTATCTTATTATTTTATTGCCTTGACCACCAGTGACTGAAACAGCAGAGAGATTCAAGTATTCCTTAAACTTTTCTTTATACATAAACAATACTTAAGCTTCATTTCCACTAAACACTTTCAGTGTAGTACCCTGAGAACAGGTATGTAACCCGGACAGACATGTACCTACACCGTAGATCTGTTTAGCGTTTCCACCACAGACAGTACTCTTAAATAGGCGGGGTTGTTGTTACCCATTGCTTCATCCAGCTGTTGCTGCATTTTCTCTTTACCAACCTGGTCTCACTCTGAAGTCATCAAAATCTGGCACTTGGGGGGTGACTTGTGGCGTCAAACACTGACAAAAAAAAGCCATCCTTTATTGTTAGAGGCATGATACACGTCTGGAAGCCATTATAGTTTAGCGGTGCTCAGCAGTGTGAGGGGCAAACGTGACGGGAGAAGGGAAAAAAAAGTCAATTCCTGTTGTTGTACTGACGTAGTGCGTATATTTTGAAAAGGACAGTATCTAAATGGTGAATTTCCTGTGAAAACAGGTGTATTTTGAAAGAAGACAATGCATGTCACAGGCAGAACTTGACACGGCATTCAAGAACATCAACAACCAACGCACCCAGGGTACCTTTCATGTCGTATCTGGACGTTTGTGCCTTGCTGATTGTCTGTGGAACGGGGTTGCACTGAGTACTTGTCAAGCAAGAGTGACGATTCTCTCTTGACCAATCAATGGACTGCAGTATATCTAGCTCCACCTTTTAGTATCAGATCAGTGTGCTAAGTAACTCAACAGATTTGTGACCACAACCACAACTTGTAACATAGCAACGCAAAAATAACAGTTTTAACATGCAACAAACTGAACTGAGCTGAACTGGACTGCTTGGAAGAAACGAGGCTTTACACTCTACAGCCATTCTAGCTGCTCTATGAGACTGTGCTTATGCATAGTGATGCTTTGAGCTAAATGCTAATGTCATTATGCTAACATGCTCACAGTGACAATGTTAATATGCTTGTGCTAAGCAGGTTTAAGTTTAAGTTCATTTACTTTATTAATCCCCCTGAGGGGAAATTCAATGTTTTCACTCTTGCTTGACATTAACACACAGGTCCGAAAGACACCTTGGTGAGGCGCCCAGAGCGGTTGGGGGGTTCGGTGCCTTGCTCATGGGCACCTCAGCAGTGGCCAGGAGGTGAACTGGCACCTCTCCAGCCACCAGTCCACGCTCCATATTTTGGTCCGGACAGGGACTCGAACAGGCGACCTTCCGGTTCCCAACCCAAGTCCCTATGGACTGAGCTACTGCCGCCATTAGGTTAGAGTGTTAGCTACTATACACAAAGTAGCCCCTAGGTATTGGACAAATTAGAAACTTGACCTTACAGCGGAGTCAGATGAAAAGTTAGAGGAGCCCCAAAATCACTTCCGATATATCCTATGGCCAACTGCAACCCAGGTCACTGGCATCGTACATTTCTCAACAACCATTACATAACATTCGTACATTGGTAGATATGTTAAGACTTGATGTTTCTTTGTGTGTCAACGATGCTTTGGTTAACTTGTGGTTATGTGAAGGCACAACATTTTGGCTGAAAACAGCAGGTTTTGGTGCCACAGTCACAGCTCAAAACCAAGATCAAAAACAATATACTGTAGCTTCTAAAGCCATAAAAACACAGTTCATTATAAAACAAGGGGCTTCATACACAGTGTGGTTGAGCGACACTTTGGTTTCTCACTGCCACATAACAACAAATCTGTGAACAAACAACCAGAGCAGAAAAATTTCATTTGTGCAGTAGATGGTCTGTCAGTAACACAGTGGTGTCCGGTCCTCCTTTCTCCATGGGTAGCACTGTCAATATCTTCAAACCAGCAGTTTTTACCTGCTCCTGTCCTCTATAATCCCTCTACATACACACCTCATGGCAGCTGAAGTGATTTTGATTCTGGCTGTTATTACAAGGTATCAACACTATCATATTGTTGGTTTGTGTCATGCTGTTTGAACCATGCTGAGCGTCCTTTTAAAACGTGTGTCCTATAGACTGACCTCAATGAAATACATGTTGTTGGATCAATAATCATAAGTGGTGGGCATCATTGTCCTTGTGTGCGTTCGTGTGTGCATGTACATCTAAATGCTTTAGTTTATATGTTCACATGCATGTGTGCATGAGTGGTAGTGCGTGTATGCATTTTCTGTATGTATGAGTGAATGTGTCTATTGCTAGGTTGTTGTATTTTATGTTCGTCTTCAACTGTGCCTCTGTGTTTATAACCTCTATTTACTCAATCATATTCTTACTTGACCAGTGGTGTCCAACATGAGCATTGTCTTATCTGACAAACTTAAACCATATTGGATGTTTCTCTTGAGAGATGTATTATCATATGTTTGTCTTCACCCTGGGTGAGTGGTTCTCAACCTTTATCATATCAAGGATCCCTTAACTGATATGCTTTAGGACTTACATTTGATAAGATTTTGCTTCATTGACCTCTATCTCAAAAGATTTTGGATGTTGAATGGGATTAAGACCAGACCAGTTGTCAAGTACAGTTGAGGAGATAAGCATGGAGGTGAAACCTTCAATCAGAATAGTCACTCTTGTCACTCCTACACATACTGGGTTCACTTCTATAGTGGATTAAATAGTGAAAATAAACTATTCCCCATTTTTTGGGGACCTCCTGGAACTTCTTCAAGGACCCATGGTTGAGAACCACCCTAGACTATAGCCCAGTTCAGACCAAAGGTTTGTGACGAGATGAAACAGTTTTAAAACATTGCAGAGAAAAGTTGCAGCTGCAACTGGCTAGTCTGAGCTTGACTAAAGCCGGCTGATGGTGTCAACTGTAACTCAGCTGATCAAATTGCCGGCAGCTGGTTTTAGAACATAAAGCACATCATCTGTTTCTACAGCCAATCAGGTTGTAGTGAAGTCCCCTGGTCAAGTCAATATAACAGCAGACAGCACGTTTGCTTGCTGCAGCAGGTCCAGCGTTCCCGCTGAGCCCTCTGTTTCCATCCCAGCGGTGTGCCGGTTGCTGCTGTTGCTCGCTGTATAGCTCATGCCCCCTCACGCACACATTCTCATTGACTGATTAACTGGCATTGGGTTTCTTTGTATTATTGTGGCGTATTTTTTAATAAATACACTCCATCTCATGCTCATTTTTTGCCATTTCCTCACTACTACAAATGCAGCTATAGCCAGTATCACTATCCTCATTCATATTTTAAGAAGCTACAAATTATATCCAGCCACAAAGTAAGCCTGACAAGCTGGAAATCAGAGTGGAAGTGCAGACCATTGTTGCATAGAGATGATACACAGTCTCATGTAGTTGCATCGGTGTGAACTGGCAGAACATTGCAGAATGGCACATTGCAAGTAGTTGCATGTTTCAACTCAACTTGTTGTGAATCTTTGGTCTGAAAGTCATTCTGATGAGAAACTTTCTTAATGATTTAAGGGGCGATCACACAGAAATGAGACGCTAGAGATGCGGACGCTTCAAAGACGCTTGAAATGCTGGAAGCGCTTATTCAATGCGCGCAAGCTACTGGCGTCTGACGCTCAAAAAGTTGAAAATATTTTAACTTTTCAGCGTCTAAAAAGAAAGGTCTACAAAAACGCCCGTCTAAAAAGATGCTTCAACGCCAGTCAGACGCGCCGTATCATAGGAAAACAATGGTTTTACTGGTGTCGCGTTTCTGGCGTTTCATCCCGGTGTGTTGGTTCTCATTGTCTTTACAAACTACCTCATTATATTGGCAAAGGTAAGTCATTATTTTGGAAAATTTCTCATTATTTTAAGATACTAATTTATTATTTTGAGCTAAGTAAGTCATTAGTTTGAGAAAGTTTCTCAATACAATGACTCACAGGCCTTTTTTTCATCACACTGGCAGAAATGGACTTCCATACTAGACCTGTCACCTGTCAGAACTTGAAAAAGCATTAGGAATCTATTGTCAGTTGTTTGCTTGTTTGCTTGTGTTACCATGGAGACACAGCTGTCAATCAAATCGGATCAAACCACAGCCAAACAGTCCTGAAGCAGCTTAGCTGAGCTTTTGACAATCAAATATGTATTCATATACAATAAATGGTGATTTGTTTCTAATTTAAGAATATTATAGTGAAATAAACTGTGGCCAGGAATATTAGGACACTGTGTGCATTTGGTCTGGGGCTGTTTTTTTATGGTTTGTCTCCTTTATTCCAGTGAAGGTAAATATTAATGCCACAGTATACAATGATATTTTTAAGTATACTGTGCTTTCAACTTTGTGGCAACAGTTTAGAGGTGACCTTTTCCTGTTTCAACATGACAATTTCCCCATGCACAAATACAGGCCAATAAAAAAATGTTTAAAAAATGTGCACAAAGCCCTGACTTCAACCACCTTGGACACCAATACCACCAATTGTTCATCAAACTCCTATTTATGTAATATTTTGATGTCCCCATACTGCTGTGTATTTAAGTTTTCAGGTGCTTTATTAAAAAACACAAAGCCTTGCTACAGCATTCGGCCAGTGCTACAGCAGCTATAGAAATCCCTAAGAAGCTTCTAACAACACAGAGTGCTCTTTGAAGGCATAACAGCGCAGGAAATAAAGAAATGTTGTAAATAAATCCACGATTTTTATTATGAGTCAAAGTGTACCAGCTCAGAATAAGCCCAGACAGCTAAAGTACATGTAGGTGGACTGGCTGCTGCTCTCTGCCTGTGTTTGATTGTGTCTGAGTGACTCGGTGTTTGTGTGTGTGTGTATGTGTGTGTGTGAGAGAGATAGGCGCACAGAGAGAGAGGGCATCGAGAGGGAGAGATATGTAGCAGCAGGGCTTAAGGGCGAGGCAGCAGGGAGAGAGGTGATAATTCACAGCCCTGCTGCTCCTCCACGTGAGCCAGAGAGCCTCGGTTAGAGCCGACCCCCACTGCTAACCTCACACTGTGTCAACACGTCCTCAGCATAAATATTAATCTCTCCCAGAATGATCTGCCGCTGATTGTGCTGCTTAAACAAGCAAAGAGATCTGTGTTCATTTTATAATTTTCAGCATCCCCTTGCCATCGCTCCCTCGGCTGGTGCCCGTGGATTCAGCGCATCCCAGCGGTCACATCGCGTGTCCTACCAAACACTCCCTCCACCTCTCCTCCTCCATCCTGTAATTGCAGCCCAAAGGCCAAGCCAGGCCGATAAGATAATTAATTAAGGATAGGTCACAAAGCAATTCTCAATCTTTAATTCTGCTCTGACCCCATTTGGGCCCTGATCTAGAGCAAATGAATGTTGTTTGAGAGACAACAAAATGTGTTAAAGCAAATAACAGGCTAAATATTGCTTTTGTCTGCCAAACTTAATTTGCTTATTGCAGCCTGTGATCACTTAGATTTAAAGGTACAGCAGGATGAGACGCCCAAAGGTCAGTAAACTGATTTTAGATGTGCTGAGAATGAAAACAATACGAGACGAACGACATGTTTGTCGGCAGTGGCGCACAGTGGTCCCACACATACTGAAGAGCTTGAAATGGTCTTTCTGAAACCTGAAGGCATTCAAAGATAAACTCCTCAAATTCAGAAACGGCTGGTCCTCAAAACCGAAATCTAGAGACACCTTAAGATGTTCTGCTTTTATCAACAAATCCCTCAACTTGGAAAACTGATGCTACACAAAGCTATCTGGCAAACGAGACAAATGTAATTCAAAGGCCTCTCCTGTTTTGCAGTGGCGAGGCACTTTTGGATTCTCCAAATAAAATCCGCCTGCTAGCATACACAATTCATGATGGACTTACAAACCAGCATGAACAACAAACAGCAAAAATTGGAGTTGGATTCCCACCGCTTGAAAGGAAATGCAAGGTTGAGGCGAAAGTAAAGGGAGTAGACGTGTTTGTGAATAATGGCTTAATGAAATCCACTCGCCTGAATAGAATGATGAACACAGATTGCACTCCATCAATCTAAATCATCACAAAATTATTATTTACTGAACAACAAGGCTGCAAAGAATTTTTTTTCAGGCTTGGAAAAAAACATACTGTGTCAAAGAGGTGGGCATTACAAATTAATCTGAGTCAGGGTAAAATATGGCAACTTAATCAGAGGTGATGCTATGTTAACCTTGTAATGATTATACTTCACACCTAGGCCCACTGTTTTTTTGGTGTGTGTGTGTGTGTGTGTGTGTGTGTGTGTGTGTGTGTGTGTGTGTGTGTGTGTGTGTGTGTGTGTGTGTGTGTGTGTGTGTGTGTGCGTGCGTGTGTGTGTGTGTGTGTGTTTTTAGCTATCAACACAATAAAAAGCTGCCTGCGTTCTCTTTATATAAGGAAGAAATTGTTCACTCGCCTGTTTCACCCCAACAGCCTCTGAAGGGGGGGTTGTCTATCTAACATGGCAGCGTTCTCGCTGTTGTTGTGACATCCTGTCACTCAACTCATTTTTTTCTGATTGATCACTTGTAAATCTTTAAACAAAGGACGCCCACTGGGATCAACCCTCATAACTGCTTGTTTATTTGACACACAGTTAAGTTTCTCTTTAGATTTTTGTTTATGAAAAATGTAATTTACATTAATGGGTAATAATGGGAGATAATTGGTCAGAACACAAATCTTGTTTACTTACTGAACATTTCAGTTTTTAAGATTTATAAAGCTTAGATTTTGTGAAGTTGAGCAATAGTTGTATAAATCAGAATATTATGGGCCTATTTAGTTTATCCTCATGAGTATGCAGATGTTGGCACTAGGGCTGCAACGATTAATCGACTAATCGATGACTAATCGACTATTAAAATAATCGGTGACTATTTTAGTAGTCGACTAATCGGTTTGAGTAATTTTTCATAGAAAAGTACTATAAAAGTACCCCAAAATACCCCTATTGCAGCTTCTTACGGTCAAATATTGGCAGCTTTACACACTCTCCCATGACGGTGAACTAAAACCCTTTGGTGTGAGTATGAAACGAGACATTAGATGACATAATTTTGGGGTTTGAGCGAGACAGACCGACATTTTTCAACATTTTAACACATTTTTCGATGAAATGATTAGTCGACTAATCGAAGAAATAATCGACAGATTAGTCGACAATGAAAATAATTGTTAGTGGCAGCCCTAGTTGGCACCGTGGTCAGTTAGTGTATACAGCAGTATATTACTGTACATAGCTTTGGTGCATGCAGAGATTGTAGATTCTCCTAATTGTACATTCATTTATTCGTTCATTTCCATAACTGCTTATCCTGTTAGGGGTTTTGACATGGCTGGAGGCTTTCCCAGCTGACACTGGGCAGGAGGTGGGGTACAGGTCGCCAGATTATCACATGGCTGACACATAGAGACAGACAACCATTCACACTCATGGCTGACGTTACATATGTACAATGTAACTCACACCTATGGGCAATTTAGAGTCACCAATTAACCTGCGTGTCTTTGGACTGTGGGAGGAAGCTGGAGAAAACCCTCACTGAAATGGGGAGAACATGCAAACTCCACACAGACGGGGTCCCCCACTCCGTTTGAAACCAGGAACCCTCTTGCTGCCACTGCACCACCTATGTTTGTACAGACATGTAAAAACTTGTCAAAATCAGCTGAGGACAGTTGTCTTTTACTTGCATGAACTTGTAATAATAAGATGTCCATCATGAGGTAAACTAATTTTACTATGAAACAAATTATGCATAGAGGAGTTATATGTGAGTTTGGCCACTTCAGTTTAGCTTAAAGGTGACGTATAATGTGTTTACTTATTTTCTGTCATATGTATGATGTAATATAGTTTCAAATAATGATGCAAACATATGTAAAATGATCCACATGAGCTAAACCTCAGATTTCAGACACTCTGAGTACTGTTTCCCATTTGTTTCTCTACATTTAAGACAAGCTGACATCAGCTCGTGACAGATTTCCTTATATGGTTGTCTGCTCCAGGCACCCTCTTGCAACTCCTTACATCATGTACACTGCTACATGTAGCTCCATGCTAATGTCAGGGCAACATGTTACCTTCATTGCCCACGTTGTTTAATTCTTCTCAGTTTTAGATCATTTTCCTGCTAGGACGTGTAGTTGTGAAGACTGCTATTAGATAGTCAACTGCAACTTGTAGGTACATGCTAACATTGGTGAAACATGTAATCGTGGTTTCTGATGATGTTGATTTCTCCGTGATTTTGGATCATATTCCTGCTGGTATGTGTTTGTTTGTGAAGATTTTGGTCAGGAAGCTTTTATTGGTAATTTTTCATGGTAGAAAGTTCAGTTATGCTCTATTGCAGTCGTTCTCCAGCTGCAATGACAGTGCAGAGACACAGAGGTTCAGAAGACTTGGAGACACTGACCAATCAGAGCCGAATGTGCTTTTCTGAGAGGGGGCCTTAAAGAAACAAGGGCTAAAACAGTGTTCCAGACAAAGGGTACATACAGGTGTTCCAGCACAAACAGTATGAGAAAAATAGTGTGTTTTAGCAATCCAAGTAAAGACACAGATACCAAAGACAAACAGTGTGTCTTACTTTCTTCTCGACTTCTTTGTTTGGGCAGCTTTTCTGTTGACAGACTGGTGAGGAATTGACGTGATTTAAAAAAGCAAGACATCTGGCAGCCTGTTAAATGTATTTCTGTACTTCTATATAATATCAAGTTTATAGATACCCAGATTTGAACTCTGCCATCTGTATGCTGGTGCAGAGATGCTTGTTTGAGTGTGATTTCCAAACCGACAGATTTTGCCCATCAGCCCCTCTTCTCCACTGATATATTGATACTTCCAAGACGTCTGCAGCAACAACCTGCGGCTGAAATATGTCTGTGCACAGCTCATCACAGTCTGAACTAAACAACATCAACTGAGAACTCAGGAACAACATAAATACTTTAGCAATACTTTGAGAGTGAGTCTGATGAGGATTTAGAGAGTCTGTAAAAGTAAAGTCTCTCTTAAGAAATGTTGCTTTACTTCAGTGTTATCGTCGTCCCCAAGCAGCAGTTTGTGACTAAATTAAGACAAGAAGCCTATTGTTTTTCAGGGGTAGTTGTCTCAATCTTAAGTTCTGAGGTTTATGTTAAGATGTCCGTTCATATTTTGGAAAACTGGTCAAAAGGAGTGTGTTGAATTTTTCCAAGATGCATGATTGTCACAGTAAAATTACTTTCTTTTTCACCTCAGAGATGAGGCATTCATTTATGGCAGTCCTGTACATGCCCTTGACATGGTATCCAGTAATGATATGCATGCTGTGCAGTATTAAGCTATGCTAGGAGTGTAGCTTGAGGGATGGCATGGTCTGTCAGTTGGTCCACCACTTTGATGCAGACTAAAAAAAAACCTCAACAACTACTGGATGGTTTGCAGTTTGGTACAGACCTCAGGTTCTCAGAGGATGAATCCTACCGACTTTGACTGTCGGTGATTCTCTCACTTTTCCTCTAGCGCCACCATGAGGTTAACATTTGTAGTTTTTAATTAAATGTCTTGAACTGCTGTATTGCATGCAATTAAAGTTGGTACAGATATCCACGTCCCCTTAGAATCAGTTGATCAGTGACAACGACATTCTGATGAGCCTCAATTACACTTTGTTCATTAATTAGCACTGTCATTTTATGTTAGCATGCAGATGTTAGCATCAAGCTTAAAGCCCCAGTACAGGCTACCAGCTAGCATGGCTGTATGTCTAAAAAGTTTGCTGCAAAGCTGCTGCTGTTTCAACCTATGCAGTCCATCCTAAATAACAAATGTTTGATGCTAGAATGGATGGTCTTGAGGGACAATGGAGGGGGGTACAATATGGATCCCTACAGGACGAAATGTTGTCCACAGCTCCACATCCAGGGATATGTGGACACTGGAGGTAAGCTGACAGAGGGCCCTCCGGTGGAGGAGCAGAGCAAAGCCTCTGTCAGTGGGGCTTGCTGGAGGCTGCTTCGGGCCTGTGGGATAGAGCCAGGCAGCTGAGAGTCAAGCCAGAACCTGCAGAGCGTGCTGGAGGCTTTACCAGGGCTGAAGAGGCAGTCCCAGCGGGTGAGAGGAGAGCCAGGGTCCGCAGAGCATGTTGGAGAACCAGAGGGACGGCAGGAGGTCTGCAGGGTCCATGCCCACAGCTGAGTGCCTGCTGTCGGCGATCCTCTGATGTCCTCACAGCCCTGGATGTGGAGCCTTGGCTCTTCTCTCCTCACTCCGTCTGTGACTGCCTCTCCAGCCCGACACTCTTGCATTGTCTTGTGCAAGAATGGACAACTGATGACACAACCACCAATCACAGCAGAGCGTCCGTATGTCCCTCCAGATCATCCATTCCAGCACCAACCAAAACAAATATGTAAAAAGTGGCTAACAATTTTCAATGCCAGTGAGGTTTTACGCCATTTCATTTGTCAGTTGTAATTTCATTCCTCTCTGTAATTGACATACATTATTGTGGTAGTGATTCGAGGCTTCTTCTTTCTCGATGAAGTCCTATTCAGTTATCCAGCATATCTAACCTAAGTGGGTCTGCTTTAACCAACTGTGAGGTATGTTAAAATGAGCAGTCTGCAGCTCTTTTTAAAAAAGAAAAGCTTACAGGACTTGGTTTTTAGATATTTTTGATTAAATCATTTGATTCATTCAACATAAATTCCATTAAAATACTTGAATGGAAATGCCAAGTCACATCTATCAGTTTTCATGTCAAATATGTATAAACATTTCATTTCTATGTAATGTAATGTATGTAAAGTATGAATAAGGTTGTCAATCATTAGCAGCAGAGATGCATTGTGGTTCGACATGCTGTCCCATAACCATGAGGTCATATGTTTTGTGGCTGCACACTGTAAATCAGCCAGTCCTATAAGAGCACCAGGCAATTACATTAAACAGTAAATTCTGATCCCGTCCCAGATATTGATTTTGTTATATAATATATTATGTAATGTATGCTAATAATTAGTTTTCTGATGCATTAAAGAGTTCAGCAGATGTGGCTGCTCTCTGAGTAGTCTCTCACAGAGGGTTGAGAGAAGCTCTTGCAGTGATAAGCGACTCTTACTGTATCTCTCCCTTTGATGAAGTTGATCAGCAGTGCTAAAGTGCGATAACAGCAGGGTTGATTTCACTTTTGGCGGTGTGTTCAGGTTGATATCAACGCTGGTTTTAGCCTTGTCATCGAGCAAGCGCACAAGGGCCGACTCTATGGCTTGAAAACCCTTCTTTTATGCTTACTTTCATCTATGATGGGCTTTTACTTTTTCATCTAGTGGAGGAACATTACAGCTCGTAATGTGATTAAATCAGAACACAGTCACCCCAGAAAATATAGGTATCAATAGGTATAAATATAGGAGAGTGCCAGTGTTGTAATAAATACGTCTGTTATCATAACGTCTTGGCTTTGCAGTGAACCTCGTAAAGTTTACATATGGACCCTAAAGTTCTGTCAGCTGGAAATCGATGATGGAATTGAGACGCTAATTTATTGGGTGTTACTGAGACTGTAATATTACAACATGGCAGAGGTACACTTGTTCTCTCTGTAGGCATCAAGTTTTAATACCAAAAGATATGCCCTGTGAGGTCAAACGCAATCTGTGCCACCATCGTGTGGAATCGATTTTTATGGCGTTGGCATGGCAATCTTTCCTCTCCTTTCTTTTCAGTGATTTTCCTCATCCTTTTTTTATTTTCAGAGAAAAGTGCTCAAACTCCCTGCGAGCAAAATCATGTCCTAATGTTTGCAAACACAGGCAGAATGCAGGGATGTGAGAAATCGAGGAAAAGTTTACTAAAGCATGATTCAATTTTTTGACTGTTGTTATGTAAAGGAGCTGCAAGACACAATCTGAACTGGCAGTGTGTTGTCTTTGGTTTGTTTTTTTTTCTCAGTGATTAAAAGTTGGAGATGGCTCAGTTGTCATCACAGTTTGAAACTTTGGTCACATGATATGTGATCTTTATTTCTGATACAAGACTTTGATGTCACTTAGTCACTTATTTGTTTAAACACTTACAGAGTGGCTTTTGGTAGTTGTCATCAGTCGTCATTTTTTGTTGTCCACTGACTGGACGCTGACCGCTGAGTCATCTCTGTGACAACTGAGCAAACTCCATCCGCTGTTTAAGACTATAGTCGTCATTTAGGGCCATTAGTCGACTAGTCGCCCGCATGTTTACGATATTAATTTATTCATTAAATGTTTTGGGCGGGGCAACACAATAGTTTGAGTTGAAGGTGTGAGAAAGAATTGTATCAGTAACATTGTTAACACTGTGCTACATTACAGAGAAATACAAAACCGTACTAATGAACCTTCATTAATATAGGCCTATATTTTATCTACAAGTGCACGTCACACACTGAGCGAGCCGCCTGTTAATGACGCTGTGGGCTAATGGGCATGTAGCTACTTCCATGTTTCAGATGATACGTCATGTTTGTAGTCGACCAATGAAGATGAGTTTACATATCACCTTGGGTTCGTCCTTCACCTTCTCAAAATGATCCCACACTTTGGATTTCCTGCCCGACATGTTATTAACTAGCCTGTGGAATAACCCCAGGTACCAGCCCTGGAAATTAACCTGACTCCTGTCTGACTGCTGAGCGTGGCCACTTCCTGTGTCTGTCCTTTCAAATTAAATCCCCACACGGTCCAGTCATTTAGGTTTTGATTTATTTTGACAAGGTGCAGCTCCTAATAGAGTTTTACGTTTGTTTGTTTTTCTTCTGCAACTAAGTGACCAATGAAATCTTGCCGACTAATGACCTTTCAAGTTGACTAACGTTTGGTGGACTATTAAGGAGCAGCCCAAGTTGAAAGCTCTCCAAAAAGTGACATCAGCATTTCTACATGTGCATTCTTGGTCTGCCCCACTCCTGTGATCATGGCTGCAACCAACATTGTTTTCATTATCAATTAATCCGTCAGTTTTTTTCAAATGAATCAATAGTTGTTTGGTTTTTAAAATGTCATAAAATGGTGAAAGATGTCATCCTCAAATATCTTATTTTTCAACAACTCAAAGGTATTCAGTTTGCTGTCATAGAGTAATAGAGAAAGCAGAAAATATTCACATCTAAGAAACTTGAATCTGACAAATTTTCCCTTAAAATACTCAAAGGGATTTATTCATTTTCAAATTTGTTAGTGATTAATTTAATAGTCAACAACTAATTGATTCATTGATTAATTTTTGCAGCTCTACTCGGGTGCTCTCTCTCTCTGTCTGTCCCTCAGCCCTCCAGGTTAACCTACCTCACTGTGGCTTGTAGTAATCTTCAGAAGTCCTCTTTCCATGCCAATATCAACACACATCTGAAATGAAGTTTACGTAGTCAATGAGAAGCTGATAAACATTATTCATCCTGAGGGAAATTTGTTGTGCAGCAGTCGCAATACAAAGTTGGAGAGGTAAGGTGCAATAAGCAAATTTGGTCAATGCCAGAAATGTAAACAGGATAACAGTAATTGTCATTGTCTTCCTGTTTACGCACAGTTTAATACTGCTGCATTAACTGCAATCAAACTCTGGCGTCATTGGTGTCTGCTTCTACTGTCTGGTTATATAAATTGTTTTTAGATTTTACAGTTGCTCACTCGTTTGCTTCTCAGGATTGCAGCAGACCTTTTATTAAACCACAGAGTGGATCTTTTTAACCCGGCAGAGACACTGGAGGATATTTTTAAACCTGCTTGAATCCGGCAGGGTTAGTCATCATGTTTGTTCTTTCGTTGTTGGTTCAAAGAGGTTTCAGACGAATGTGGGCCTATCGAGAATATAAAGGTACAACATGCCGAGTGGTACGGGGGGGAATATGCACTCTGTTACCTCTGTTACCAAAGTGTATGCACCCAGTCCAACAACAAGATAGTTTACAATGTCTGGATATGTGAGCGGAGGAAGTGCACATTCTTGTGAGCGCGACATCTCAAGAACGCCTTGAGGGAATCATTTCAAATTTGGCACAATTGCCCCCTTTGACTTAAAGATGAACCAGTTTGATTTTGGTCATCCTAGGTCAAAGGTCAAGCTCACTGTGACCTCATCTGTCTCATGAAAGCAATATCTCAAGAATGCCTTGAGGGAATTTCCTCAAATCCAGCACAAATATCAGCTCGGACTCATGGATAAAATTACTAGAATTAGGTGGTGAACGGTTGCTGTGACCTCATAAAACATGTTTTTGGCTATAACTCAAGAATTGATTGGCTAATTATGACAAAATTGCACAGAAATGTCTAATAGGATAAAATGATGAAGTTGATTCATTCCTTTCCAATGAATGAATAAATGAATGATGACACTAAGCATCCAAAAAGTCAACGGTCAACTGACATCATAAGGTTCTGCAAAAACACTTTTCTTGCCTTTATTGAATGTCTTATCTCAGGAACAGAAGCAGAGACATTGATCAGATAATGGATCGGCGACTCTAATCTTGGGTGTCCACACTGAAACTGTGGTGATTGTATGGATCTTCTGTGCTGCTGGGGGGAAGATGTGTGTAAAGCATCCATGTTTTCACAGACTTAGATGTAAACTAGAAGTGCAGCTCAGCAATTCTAGTTTTCCAATTAGATCTGGCATACTTTATATGTGGTGCTAAATCCGATACATATCTGATCACTGGCCATGCGACTGCTGTGAGTGCGGTCATATCGGAATTCGTGTGTGTTTTTCCTCAAGCGTCCATGGTTTTTCATCATCATAAGTCACTGCACGGCCACAGATTACTCACCATACAATATCAGAGTGGTCTGTTGCATCTGCAGTGTGCTGTTTCAGTGGGTCATTTCAAACATAAATGTGAACATTCTAGGCAGAAAGATCAAACTGGGGAAAAATCAGAATTGAGCATTAAGCCCGGTAATGCCAATGTAGCTTATGTTTATCGTGTACCAAGCAGCACAGCCAGCCACTTCATTTTGTTTTCAGGAAACCTTTGCCTAAAGTCATCGGATGAGATATTCTAAGCCATGTTTAAAGATAAGCAAGGTGCAGTGAAGGTGTAGTGTGCTGAACAGGCTGACCCTAACAACAGCAGAGTGCAGGGAGAGTGTCCCTGAAGTTAGCGCTGAGATTAATGGAGGTGCTCTTTTGCAAAACACAGACAAGAACAGACTCGTATCATATTGGAAACATTGCCTTTTTACGTTATCTCAACTTTTTCTACTCTTTGTATTATTAAATGGAAACAAGCCATAGCAGCGTGTGACATTTCCAGATGGGGCTTTATCTGATTTGCTCTTTATCAATAGGATGTCGACAGTGGTCGTTGTTGTTGTCGGCCGCTGCGATAAAAGGGCCAATCAGCTTATCTAGCATTTAAGACATGCATCCAGAGAATGACCTTAGAGATGGAACGAGTCCAACAAACGAAGCATCGTTACTGGATGTCCATGACTGTAAAATGGCGGTCTTACTGTAAAAGCGTCCTCTCCCCCTGTCCTCGTGCATCGCCTTCTCGAGCAGACCTCATTAGCGGGAGACTGCAGGTGTTCCACTCCAGTTGAGTGACGACCGATTTCATTAGCTGCTTCAAGTGCCGATCTGCCCTCTGATGCGACGGCGAGAGACAGACTGACTGCTCACATGCCTCATGTGTACCCACTGGTTCACTCCACGCCGCCCTTGAGTTAAGTAACCGGGACAGAGATGCTTTAGAGGAATTTTCACGGTAAGCATTGAGGTGATTAGGATTCAGGCTGGGTAGCACCAGAGTTCACCTTGGGCGTTAAACAGTTGTTGGCTCTATTCGGACCGGGACGCT
Organism: Epinephelus moara; assembly: GCF_006386435.1. Taxonomy (NCBI): domain Eukaryota; kingdom Metazoa; phylum Chordata; class Actinopteri; order Perciformes; family Serranidae; genus Epinephelus; species Epinephelus moara. Next base: position 10,846,098 of record NC_065514.1, on the reverse strand, counting down.
GGGACAGCTACTGCTGATGATACAAACGGACGGGCGCAGGAAAAGAGTTGAGGATGAGGTGAAGACAGACAGTGAAGGAGGAGGAGGAAGAAGACAGCACCAGGCCTGTTTCTCCGTCCTGTTTCCGTCGCGTACAAACGCAGGCAGACACAGACCCCGGAGCTGTGACTTTGAAGTGGTGTCTTTGATTAAGGAGTTAATTAAAGAAAAGCTGCATGCTAGTGAGCAGATAACTTAGACGAGAGAAAGGAACAGGCAGAGAGGAGAAAAGGAACAGATATGGAGTGGAGAAGTGATATTGGCAGCTCATCAGTTTCTGAAGTGCCACAGTGTCGTTCCTGTGATTGGCAGAGAAGCCAGCTGGCACACCGGGGACGGATATAAAAGCTGTAAAAGAAAAAAACATTAAAAACCTGCCACCCACGTGTGAACGGCGCACTTTCTGCCCTGCTGCAAGCTGTGGTGTTAGCGCCACAAAGCATTAATGATAATGGATGATGGTGGGACAGAAGGAAGAGGGAAGGATGGTAATTTATACATTTGGGAGGAAAAGACTGATGGTTGGTTCAGTGTATGTGGGTGTAATTAATGTTCTTGTTCTTTTTCTGTCCGCCCTGATTGGTTTCCTGCCTTTGTCTCCTCTCTAACCCTCCTCCTGCTCCTCCGTCACCTCTGGGTCTTTGCGGTTATCTCCCGCTCTCTCTTCCTATCCATCACTTCTTCCTCCTACTCTTTCTGTTATCTCCTTCTCCTTCATCAACCACCACGTTCTTAGTCTTCAACTCCTGCCATGCTAAACATCAGCCTTCACCAGCCTTCTTCCTCCACATCAAACTCTTTCCCACCTTCTTCAATTTTGCTGCTCTGTCCGTCCAATCCGCCCTCTTTCCTCACATCTTTTGCTCTCCCTTGCTCCCTTTCTATTCTGCAATCGCTCTTCCTCCTCACTCCTAACCCTCCTCCTTTTCTTTGTATTGTTCTCCTCACTTTTCTCATTTTTCACTTCTCCTTTCCACCCTCTTCCTTTTCTTCTCAATTCCTTCCTCATCCCTCTCTGAACTGTCTCCCCACCTCTCTCTTTCCCCCAAAAAGCTTACATCACAGCTGCTGACAGCTGCTCCCTGACCTGTTCTTCACCTCTTAAGATTTTCTTCCTCGTCGACCTTTTTCTCTCACTCCATCACCCGCAGTGAAACAAATTAAAATGTCTTCTCCATCTCTTGTCTTCTTCCTCTCCTTTCCTCCATTTATCTTCACCAGCCTGGGTTTTATAAAGGCGTGGCGGGCTCACAGGTGACCCTCTCCAGCCTGGTGAACCAGTCGCGGGCCATGCTGGAGGAGCAGGCGCGCCACTTGCTGACGGAGGCGGAGCGGCAGACCATGGGCTACTACGTGGAGGAGTACCGAGAAGGACACATCGGAGTGGAGCAGCTCGTCGTGGCGCTGTTCGAGCTGCTCAACACGCACGCAAAGGTGAAGGACGAGAGGGGCTTGTTTGAGAAAGGAGAGATCAAAAGAGAATCAGTTTTCTTTATGCAGGACTCAGTACTCCTGTACAGTCTGTGTGTGTGTGTGATTGCTGTGAGCTTTGAATTGAAGTTTTCGGAGCCCTTCTGAGATTTATGCCCGGGCTTTTTGCCGATGCTTACAGTACTGTTTTGTTTTTCCCTTCATCCCCGGCTCTTATTTTCTCGCAGTCTGCAGTAGTTCACCTTGTAAAAAAACACAATAAATCAAAGGCATTTTATTTCAGTTTTCTCAAGTACACTGCTGTATCACACACCCACAGAAAGCTTCTCCAGCTGCCTACTGCTGTTTTTAGAGCTACTTTAAAACCTGCTTGTTGGATGGGTTGTTTTTGGTTAAGTGTTTTGAACTGTACAAAGTTGCAACGGGAATTAACCTAGAATAAGAGGAGGGTTTGAGCTTGCTTTAAATGAAGTGAGGACTTTCAACTTAATCCTACCAGCACTGCACAAAACTCAATTTGATAATTTAATGCTCCTGTGTAGGATTTAGGGGGCTGTATTGGCAGAAATTGAATCTAATACGATAAGTACATTTCATTAGTGTATAATCACCTGAAAAAAAGAATCATTGTGTTTTAGTTGCCTTAGACTGAGCCATTTATATTTACATAGGGAGTGGGTTCTCGTCCATATAGTCCACCTTTTGCAGCGCTATGTTTGCACAGTAGTTAAGAACAGACAAACCAAACACTGGCTCTAAATAGGGACGTTTGTGTTTTTGCGTTTTTGCATTGGCCACTGTAGTTAGAAGCTGCTTTATTCAGTGATAATACTGGTTGAAAGTTATGAGGTCCATTTATTTTGGAGAGGAATAGACCTCTGCGGGTAATTTGGCTTCCTGTAAAAACCTCCTGAACAATCAACACTGATTACAGGGGACTTTTCAACTGGGTGCAATCTGCAGTTATCACCTCTAGAGGCCACTAAATCCTGCACATTGCTCCTTTAAACCAAAGTTGCTGTGTGAATCGTGATAATATAAAGCCATAATGAATGAACTCTATCTAAAGATATGATTGTTAATTGCTGTTTGCAGCAATAGGTTTGATACTGAGCATGAACTGGTAATATAAATGTATCAGTTCTGGGCCAATACTGATGTGTAAAGAAGTAATAGTTTGCCCAATAGTGAATGCCGATACCAACGGCGATAATTTTGTTGTTGTTGTTGTTTATTTATCATACAATGCATCTCCTCTTGCGAATATGAATGAAAAAAATGAAAAAAGAAATCACCAATACCTCATAGCCTTCTTTTCAGTAAGATGCACGTTATCTTCACAAAGATCAGCATATCTGCCTCGTTGCAGCTCAGTCTATTGTTCTTCTCATCCAAGATGTGAGACACAGAGCTAAAAGCTGCTCACTGAAAGCAAGCGTGAAGACAACCACATGTGAGCATGGCAGCCGTTGCGCTCTTACATCATGCCAGAGTCAGATCCAGCTAATGGCTTCTCCTCTGAATCAGCAGCTGGGTATCCTGTGCTAGCTCCTGTTGTCTGAGTCCAGCTGCAAATAACCAAATAACTGATGTGACACAACAGATAAACATCAGCCACCGCCATCGGTGAATGTCATGTTATTTGGTAAGTGGCAAATGGAATTACATTTGTATGTGCCATTCTAGTCTTTCGATTACTCAAACCGCTTTTACATGTCAAATACACACACATTCATACACTGGTGGCTGAGGCTGCCATACCAGGTGCCACCTGGTACTCAGTTTAACATTCACATGCACTCACACACAGGTGGCACAGACATCAGGAGCAATTTGGGATTCAGTGTCTTCGACATGCGGACTGGGAGAGCTCGGGATCGAAATGCCAATCATACTAATAGTGGACTCTACCTCCTGGGCCACAGCTGCCCTGACTGCCGATAGGTTGATGGCAGTCAATATCAGCTGGTGGCTGGTGAAATGGAGCCTCGAAAATATAAACGCACGTCTCTCTTCTTTGTAAAACACTCTTATGGTAGAAGTGTTTTTAAAGGACAACAAAAGTCATTCAGAATCATCACAAAATTCAGAGTAGAGATGAGTTTTCCCTTATTTCCCCAAGGGAATGCTCTCATTTCTCTTAGTTGGTACAACACACTCAAAGTCTGTTGCATTATATCATTTCCTCCCCCTCTGTCTCTCCCCCTCTGTACGTTCCCTCTCTCAGTTCTCTCTGCTGTCAGAGGTGCGAGGCCTGGTCACCCCACAGGACCTGGAGCACTTTGACGGGCTGGTGCTGAGACGTGAGATCCAGGCTCTGAAGGCGCGACAGGGGACAGCTGGAGCGACGGCACTCCAACCAGACTCCCTGTCCATGGTGTCATACCCAGACACCTTGACCTCGTCGTCAGCCAGCTTCATGACGAACACCACCCTCAGCTCTGCACGGGTAGGCTGCGTTTATCAGTTGAATAACAATCTGGCTCCTCTTGATTTGAAGTCTGCTCCTGTGTTAGTTGAAATGGGCAGAGTTTCTTTTCCCTTTAAGATTTTTCAGGGTTGTGGGAACATAATATGTCATCAAATCTGGATATTTTTAAATTTAATATTCCATGTGCTACTGTTTTTCTTACATGATTGAAGGTGCAGTAGCAGTTCGGTCTGGTACAAACAATTCTGATGGATGGACCTGAGTGTTTTTATTTTTCTGGTCTGCCTCGCTGTCTGTCTGGATGCGTGTGTGTGTGTGTGTGTGAGAGAGAGAGAGTGTGGTGTGATGTATTTCCATGGATTATAACAGATTCTGCTGTAGCAGAGATCCAACTCTGGTGTGGACTTTGTCAGGCTGAACTGTGACACGTTTCAATGCCTTTCCTGTTGAGATTGAAAAGTCTTTCGGCTGATATTTGATAGATTGTGATTTTCTTCCACCTCACCCCCCAAAACCTTTCCTTTTGTCCCCATCCCCCCTCATAGGAAAGGCTGCTCTGGCTGATAGATATGATGGAGGTAGGAGTCGCTGCTGAAAGTGATGAATGCTTTCCAACACAAACCCACACTTACAGGATACACACTAAACAAGCAGATTTAAAGTTCCCTGTGTGTGCACCAGACACACATACAGTACATACACTCTGACTTTCACCTTGTTTTGTGGTTTTGCAGTGAATTTGTTTGCAGTGTTTTTCGTCCTTCTTGCTTTTCCTTTCTCTAACTTGATTTGGACAATAACTATAGTGCTTTTAAAGAAAGTGATGTGTCTCTATACAGTCACAATTATTAACAGTCCTCATAGGCTAGTGCTGTGACTGTACAGAAAGTCTCTGGCTGTTTCTGCACAGATGAGATCACTGTTACAGAGAGAAAAGATTGAAATTAAAGGTGTGACAAAGGCACAGAAGGGGTATTGTACAGTGAGTGGGACTTTACTGCAAAATAAAGCCCCGTTTCCACCGAGCAGGATGGTACGGTTCAGTTCAGTACGCTTTTTTTCTGTTTCCATTATGAAAAGTTGTGGATGGTACCAATGGAACCGTTCTGTACCATCCACATTTTGGTCCCCCCTCTGTTGGGGTACCTAGCACACAGATCTGGTACTACAAGGTGAAGCTGTGAACACTGCAGTCTGTTGATTGGTCAGTAGAGGACGGTCACTCTGCTCAGGGCTGAGTTGTGGCTGGTTTTGAGGCTCATGTAACCACTGTTCATACTGTGGAGTGTTTCATTAATAGACTGTAAAATCAAAGGATGTTTTGAAGATAACTTAATTCACCGGGCCGACTGCCAGTGATGTAGAAGTTGAAACATTAACTTGTCATGTTGCTCAGTGCATGAGTTGAAGACTTGAATCAATCAGCACACCTTAAATTTCACTGTGACAATTTTAAGCATCACTTTAGTTTTTATGACATACACTTTTAGTAATGAGTGGATCTTCAAGCGTTTATTTATTTTGATTTCGACCGGATTATGTGAATTGTATGCCAATCCTCACTCAGAGGAAAAAAAAAAAAAAAAAAAAAGCGTCACAGAGCTTCGTTCCTGTCAGTTCCGGCAACACTACACCCCTGAGCTTGCCTGAGAAGGACTAAATGCACAAATCAGCTAATTTTATATATCCCATGGAGAGAGGCTCTCACTGCAGCTTGTTTTATTTTGTTCTGAAAACGTCGGCGTGCAGCCTCGTTCTGTGGACGATAAACAAGGTGCAGACTGATAAAGGAGGAAATACAGTGAGTGCTGGACGGAGCAGTGAGTGACAACTACCCCGTCCACATTTAAAAGTACTATTTGTGATGGAAACGCTAGGGTCTAGGTACCATGTCTCAAGGGTTACTTTTGGTTCCAAAGGTTCTATACCAGAAGTGTTTGGTGGAAACGAGACTTAAACCTCAGACGTTGCCATAATAGATTTTGGCATTGTATGTTTCTACAAACCACAGATACATTACATCTGTACATTACTATTTAGTGGATAAATTAAAAACTTTACATTTCTTGTCAACAACACTGTGGCTAATGTGTGGTTATGTTTAGGCACAAAAACCACTTGATTATGATCAGGAAAAGGTCATGTTTTGACTTACAATACCCACTTTTGGTGGCAGAACCCCGTCAGAAAATGCAGCAATGTCTCTGTAAAAAACAACCACTTTTCACGGTACTACCTGGGCAGGAAACACAATGACGTCTAGTTAAAAAACAACCACTTTTCACGGTACTATCTGGGCAGGAAACACGGCGATGTCTCGGTAAAAAGCAACCGCTTTTCATGGCACTATCATTGGTGGAAACACAGTAATGGATTGCTAAAAACATTTGACAATAAAGCCACTGGAAATGCAGCGATTGGCTGATAAAAAACAACTGGTGTTGGTTGCTAACTGTAGAAAAAAATGCTGTGTTTCCACTGGAGTGCTCTGCAGCTGTCTTGCATAGTTGTTGGTCTTGAACAGTGGTCTTCAGGCATCTTACCCAGGTGTCATGCCACCCTTCATCCCCTCCACCTCCTGATGACAAAGTCAGCTCATAAACTACATCTGTTTAGAAACGCTGATATGATCGTATGAAACTACTTAAGTTTGGAGGGGTCGGATGGTTGATTAGCCCTTATGAATTGATTACTGCGACTGTAATGACATACTGCAGCCACTCCTCAGAGGACACTTATCTCAGTCATGCAGTTTAATGCTTTTTCACTACACCAAAACACATTAACTCAGCTCCAGCCTTTTAGAGATATACTCCGCAGTGAAGCATACCAAATTCACACTATTTACATTTTTATTTGACCAGGATAAATGTTAAATTGAAATGACAACCGCCCCTCCTCCTCTGTTCTGTGTCTGTTTCTTATCATATTATATTATCTCATATTATCAGCTTACTGGACAGCTTTTAGCTCAGTTGAGCTTACACATGTGCCAAGCACCAAATGTGCTGGTATGTAGTAAATGTGTCAGCATTTAAGTGTTTGGTTATGGATGAAGACAACTGATTGCAGATGAACACAGACACACACACACACAATGTCTAAGCTGACAGCCGAGATAAGCTGTTGACTGTCTGCAGATTTTTCCACCAAACCGTCCCTCTCTTTCAGATGCCTCTGATGGGTTTTCTTTGCCTTTCTGCTTTCCCCTCCGAGAAGCGACATTTACATGTGTGAGAGTGTGTGTGTGTGTGTGTGTGTGTGTGTGTGTGTGTGTGTGTGTGTGTGTGAGTGTGTGTGTGATGGTCTTTATTCTACCCATGTGTCTGTGTGTGTGTCTATTTGTGCTGTTATGGACCCATGGGTGAGTGCTACCACTGCTGTGTAAAGCAGATTAGAGAACTGGGTGGGTTTGTGAGGATAACAACACTGGATTTCGGAGCCACACTCAAAGCCAGGTATACAGTCAACTGCATACCAATGCATGTGCACTCGTATACACACAAACACACATTATGAAAATAGACATACAAACACAGTTGCAAAACCTCGGATTACAGTCAGTGATGATGTTTTTCTAAGATTCACTGCTTTTTATCAGATAGTTCTTACTCATATCTGTGTGGCTGAGATATGGTTAAGTTTAGGCAACTGAAACTACTTTCAAACAGCCTAAAGAAAGAACCAACATTAATGATGCCTCTGAGACGGGTTGTTAAAGAAACACATGGCTTCTGTGTTCCAGGCTGTGCTCAAACCGACCAAATCAAATCAAATACGTGCACATTCCTGGTCAAATACCATGCCATAATTGTAAACCCAGTAGGGTTCAGCCGGTGTGAAAATTTTCCAACCCATTTGATATTAAGCCAAACACCAGACTAAACCGGTGTAACAAATTTTTCCAGGTGTCCCACTTGACTCAGCAGACAACAAGTCCCAAAAGAAAACTAACATCTGATTAACATTGTAACATTGTAGCTCTCAGACAAGAAACATAACCACTTGAAATACGGGTGAGTTGCCTCCTTGCTATCTTCCTATATTTATAACCTTCCTTTTTGAAATAGAAAACATAACGTTACACATTGTGACATGTTCTGTAAATGACATACAATAGTAGCCTAGCTTGTTATTAGCGATGGTCATTTACCTAGTAGAAGCTCTTAGCTCCCTGGCGATCTCCCTTCAGTCAGCTGCTACCTTGTTTTGGTTTTTATTGTTAGATAAGGAGGTATCGTATAGATAATTCCTCATTTCAACTTCAGTGGACGTCCTTCAACCATTGCGGCACTTTCAAAGCGAGCAACTGAATTAAAAATTCAGCTCAAAATGGCGCTTGCAGTCAGATAGGGCACCTCTTTTGCGTGCTTCAAATCCAAAATGTTGTCATATTAGTACCGTTTAATTGAGAGACTAACTCTGCCATGTCTCCTCTCGTCACCCCAAAAAAACATATGAACTATCAAGTAAACAAACACAGCATGTGCCACTCTCCCCCTCCCACAGCGACTGAAATTTGATCTCCTTTATGCTGCCGACACCGGCCTTGGCCTACCAGACACTACCGGCTCCCCTAGTCCATTTCTAAACATAATAATATGTTAATTACATAGTCATATGGCTTATTACTAATGCAATATGAGTTGGATTTAGCGCTGCTACACCCGTCAGCAGAGGTTGGAGACGATGACTACTTCTTAATGTGCAGAACATGTCATAATGACAAAGGCTGATTCATCCAATTTGCATAAAGTTAAATGGGTTTAAGCTCATACACTGGACCAGACCAGCAAAACCGAAAATTGACACAGCTCTATCCCTCAAGCAGCAATCTCGGTGTTCAAAAAGTTTTTCAAGTGAGTTTTTATCTGACTCATCTGTTAAGATTTTGTTGAGGCTTAAAGTTAGGCATAATTAAGGACATGGCCACTTTGAGTGACAGGCTGTCTACAGGTAGTGTCTTCAGGCACTCGGCCAGATCACCCTCTCAGTCCTCCACTGCTTCACCCTTTCGTCCAAGTATGGTCACCTCTGGCTTCAAAAATCCAAGATGGTTGCAAACAAAATGCCAAACTCAAGGAGTCCACAAATCAAAACCTCATGGAGGTTACATCCATTATTTTCATAAGGTTTATGGCAGCTAAAACCAATGCAGATGGTTGATGAGGTTCGCGTACTCCTAGGTAGATGAGTAGGTGACTAAGGAGGAAGTAGGTATACTCTACCTATGTATTCCAATAGCTTTTTGGCTGATAGGTGGCTATACCGTAAATAGCCAGAAAAAGAGGTGGCTATAACTCGTAATCCCCGTGGTCAAATTGTTCATTTTTAACAAGAGGGATGCAATGTAGCTTTGATTTTTTTGCGTGCACACATCATCAAATATGACAGCACAGGTGTGCAAAATGAATCATGATAAAGAAAAATGGCATGACCTATACCTGCTGCTTTTATAAACACAAATAATGCAGTAGTATTGCACTTGCAATACAGACAAAAACATTTTAGAGTATAAATAAGAATAGTTCTGAAATAGCCAGTTATAGATAGTAGTAGATAATTGGTGCTGCTGTCAGGTCCCTGTCCTGATACCTACCTGGTTTCTCCCTGTCCCTCTTCTACCTATTGCAATAATATAGGTAATAAATGTGCAAAGCAAAATTTAGAAATAGAATTAAGAATAGTAGTGGTGACATAGCTGTGGAAATTAATTGCACAGTCACTTTTATGCTATAGATATTTTCTCTCAGCCAGTTATAATCTCTCCTCACCTGTGAAGACCCTGCATGATCATCCTTGCTGGCCTCTGGTCCACTGTCTCCTCCCTGACCCTGCTCTTTATATTGTGGCAATAAAGATTAAAAAAATATGTGCAAAGCAATAGTGAGCACAAGTTCTTATCAAGGAGGAGTGGGTTTATTCCTAGCATGAAAGCTAGCTAGCAAGCGATTTAACATAGGTAACAATAACATTAGTATTCTTGTTAACTAGCTTAACTTGATATATTGGCATCTATTAATTAGTCATCATTTAGCTAACATTATCTACATGCAACAGCATTACTCAACTTACACAGTTTGTTTGGAAGAAACTGTGCAAGGTTTTTTGCTTCTTGCTGGCTGGTTTGCTGAACTGAACATAGTTAACACAGCAGCACTGCCCAGCAGCACGTCTGGTCTGTGCGATTGATTCTGATCACAACATGATAGCATGTGTATGCGCCTGGCGCCGCCTACTCATGGTGCGTTTAAAGATGGCTCGGAAAAACACGTTACCACATGTTAACGACGAATTGAACGGTTGTAACGGCTGCAAAAAGTGCGGGGGACAGAGGGCACAGATACGGGAAGTGCGGGGGACATGTCCCCTGCCCCCCCCGGTTGTAACGGCTGCAAAAAGTGCGGGGGACAGAGGGCACAGATACGGGAAGTGCNCATCCCCCCCCCCCCCCCCCCCCCCCCCCCCTCAAATTACATCCGTGCCTGCACACACAGATTCTAGATTAACAAGGGGGATGCTTTTTGGTCAATTTTCTAACAAAGCCCCCCTCAATTCGACCACTGCGTATACCTACATATGCCCTCCACTACACTGTCACCTTCAACAATCAGGTATCTGTGGGGAAATCAGTATTGTTTGTCATCACAATTGCCTCCACAGTTGGTGCAGTTTTACATCTGTAGTCCCGTCATGCTCATCTTGAGTCATTTTCTGCTTCTCGTATAAAATAAATCACATTCAGCCTAGCTGGGCGTGTTCGGTCTAGAATGCACATCATTTGTCTTTCGAGATGGTCACCATGTCATTTTAGTGTTCACGGCACCTGTAAATTCTTGCCGAGAGACATGCCAGACTACACGTAGAACTAATTATAACTTGCAGTCTGTCAACAGGGACTTCAGGGGCAGACGGGGACAGCGCTCCAGGACCAGGAATATCAACAAGTGTTGCTTCTAATGTGTCACAGAGCATGTCATAGACACTGTCAAAGGAGGAAGAGTGGGGACAAAAATTGTGACATCCTTGTCTGTTTGTCACCAAACGCAGGATCAGTTGTTTCCCACAATAACAAACTATACACCAACTTATTTATTTATTTATTTAACTTTTATTACACCATGAATGTTCTCATTGAGATTCAAAAATCTCTTTTACAAGGGAGTCGTAGCTTGGATTTTTGTCCCCAAAACCTCAGCTGATGTTGTTTCGTCTGATCCCAGCAGTCAGACGTGTTACACAACACCTCCATATTGTTATTTTTTTACCACAACACATAAACATCACACTACGTCCTGCATTTGCACCGAACATTGGCACTGGATATAAATCACTGTAGAATTGCCTGATATGATTCCTGGTAGACTGAGACACTCATGCTTCCACACACATACACACACTCTGTGGGTTGTAACTATGTACACATACATACACATACATACACAGAAACTCAGCATGCTGTGACTGCAGAGCAGCGTCTCCGCATGTAAACAGTCGATTGACTCCTGTGATAAATAAGTTGTCTGTAAGTGCTCCCCGTGCAACAACGAGGGGTAATTAAGCTGAATTGATGGGTTTTTGTTTTGGTGACAGAGTTAAATGAAGGGCAGCGTTTCTCCTCAGCTCTGAAATCACTCACAGATCTGCCCCAAATTGCCTCCTCTCCACCACGCCGGTGGGATTGAGCTGCCAAATCCTACTTTGAACTCAGCTGATGGCTCTCTATCGATTTCACGGCATGTGTGTTTTGCTTATGGAAGAAGACATGATAGCTGTGTGTGTGTGTGCATGTCTTATTTGCCAGCTTCCCTTAGAAACTTAAAGATTGACAAGCAACGTGAACAGATATTGACGTCTTTCCTGTTTTCCAGAAGAAGCGGAACATCCACCAAATCTAATTTGGCATTTGTTTGGGGACAAACACACATCTGTGTTTAACATCTGCTCACAAGCTTTCTGTCTCTCACTTTAATCACTCTCTTCTTCCCCCCTCCCTCTCTGGTTTTCTGTCTTTCCTGTCTCTGTCACCCTCCCCTCTTTCTCTTTTACCCCTGCACCTCACGTCCCCCCTCCTCCTCCATTTCTTTCCTGCTTCTCGTAGAATGACAGCGTGGTGGAAAGTAATGAAGAGGATCCTCCGGAGAGTCTGAACACGCTGCTGACCGACATCTCTCTGGTGAGCCCGGCAGGCAGGCACAGCCCCTGCTTTGGCCTGATAAAGATGGATGCGACACAGGGGAGAAGTGAGAAGGGGTGGGATGAAAATTGTGAAAAAAGAGGCGGGGGTATTGGGACAGATGGAGGTGCTTGAGATGTAGCTGACCTGCAGGGTTTGTATTGTAGACTGAGCTGGAGCGGAACAAGTGTTTGCACCAAATGAGAACAAGAGAGAAAAAAGGACAAGTAGATCTTTGTGAGAGTAAGTGCCGGTGTAGCCTTTCTTTTTCTTTGTTGTCTGGAAAGTGGAAAGTGATCACTATAGGCCAACTGGCATGTCCAATTCTCTTCTTACCTCTCCATCTGTGCAAAAAAGGAAGAGCTTACAGTCGCACCTCAGGGTAAAAGAAAAGTCTGCAGTTTCCAAAGCAACAAGAGATATCGAAAGGTCTCATCTGTTTATCCCGAGCAGCAGGAGACAAGAGGGAGGTCAAGGAGAAAGCTTTTAGTCTGCTGTCATCAAAGGCTACTTGTCACTCAAATCATATCTTACTTTTCTTTTGTAAACTTTTTCTTTTTTTGCTGTCTTTCCATTTGCTGATGAGCCACTCATGTGTCAGTGTTCATCCCACTGTTCAGTTTTTGTTTGAGTTATACTGAAATACAGGATCGGGATGGAAACAACAAGCAACTACGTGTTCAGCCTGGTTTGTAAACGTCTTCAAGTTGATTGTTACTGTCACTGAAACTGGTGGTTTAACAGGAGTCACTGGAATTAAACTTTGCCTTAAAATGCTCTTTCTAAGCATGCTACAAATTAGGGGTGTCACTATAAAGTCATTCAGATACACAGGGTTCAAAGTTGGTATTTAAACTAAACTCTGACTTTTTAATATTTATATATTAAATCTGCAAATTTTGCCATTTCTTAAAGGGACGTTGCAAACAATAAAACCCCACTATGAACTAAACTCCATTCACCTCAATTGTTTTGGAGTGGCTGCAGAAATCAAATAGAAGACCAACCAGGTCTCACTCCCAGCTCGCCAAATACTGACGCTTTGTCAGTAGCCCTCGGCATCAGATGCTAACGCACCAAGGCACCCTTAAGCGGCGGTATGAGACGCACTGGGCAGTAGCATTTTTTGACGGTTTGAGCAACTGCTGCATTAGGATGAGTGAGAAAGTCCGCATGAGGCAGGCGAAAGGGGAAGTGAACAGGTCAAACAAACTCTGGACTTTCACCCAGGAGACTGCTATTTGTGTCTCATGTGAAACCAAAAGTCAATATAGTTATTTAAATAACAGCATAGTGTGCTAGTATGTGTAACATACTACTGACGTGTGATATTACAGTACATTAGTACAGTGGTTCCAGAATTTTCCTTAGTCATTAGTTATAGGTCCAAATACTTTAATAAGTTCAGTGTCATACTTGTGTTTTGCCATGTTGTTGAGCTAGTTTGCTGTGTCTTTCAAGTAGCTGTCTGTTAGTCACTCACTCTACAGCAGAAAACAGCACTTCAAAATAAAAGCTCTGTGCTGGAAGTTTAGTGTAACTAAAAATAAGTGTGTTTTTTTAACGAGCTTGACACAATTGTGAGTCACTTGCGGTCCATTCAGAATGTGCCCGCAACCCACCAGCTTGGAACCACTGCATTAGTACATAGTATTATTGCATACTCTTTTTTTTTTTTAACCTAACCACATGGCCTTAACCTCAGGAAGTGAACCCAAAAACATTTTTTTTACCCACGTTCTAAGTTTATTTTGAAAAGAGACTATTATTATGCCTTTAATGAGCAGAAGCTGTACGCGTCTTGTGAAATCGGAATTTTATTTTGAAAAGATGCAATGCATGTTACAAGCATAAATTGACATGTCGTCCTTGACCAACCAGAACTGATGGAGGGTACCTGGAGTGTCATAATTTGACGTGTGAGGCCATTGCCAGAGTGTTTATATTTGATGAGCTGGGAGTGAGAATTTTGTTGCAGAAGGCAGCTATCTCAACATCTGGACAAATAAAACCAAATCCTGACACTAGTTCACCTCTACATACAACTAGAGATACTGTAAGTGAGAAAAGGTGTGAAGCAACCTAGCAGATCTTTTTCTGCATATCAGTGAAATGAAGATTAAGTAACACATCAGTGTCATCTTACAGAATCTGAAATTGAATAAATGTTCTCCAAACTTCTCATTCTTCCACAAATTGTAATTAAACTGATTTTACAGTCATGAGGTGAGACATTTCTCCAGGACTTTAAGCTAGTGAATATTTTACTCAGTAGTTGGAACTCTGACACTTGACAGTGTTAATGGATGAAATAATATTGCCTCCCCCGGCAATCAGTTTATGCAAACAAAAATGAGTGCGTTGTCAGAGTCAGTGCTGATCAGATTTATTGCATTAAATATTTGAGCTTCATAATTCATGCACTGTGGTCACATTTTGTATTGCAGTATATTGTTCCATAATACATTTTCACACCCTTAATCAATAATGAATATATCCTCTCACTTCAGGACGACGTACAGTCCAACACAGCTGAGTCTCCCCCCTCCTTCAAGCCTCCGCCCCCACCCGGGGTGCAGAGGCGCCCAACTAGACGAGATCAGCTCAACAAATGCCCCTCATCCGAATCCTCCCACTCAGGCTTGTACTTCACAGCCCCGGCCTCTCACAACCACAGCAAAGAGCCAGGACACGCCCCCGCCTCGCCCGCACTGCACCACAAACGAGAACATCCCAGGGACCCGTCTCGGGACTACGCAGTCATCAAAAAAAGAGATCCCTCGGTACCGTTCAAGAAAGAGCACATAGCAGCTGCTCAGTTGTCCATGGTCACACAGCACAACATTGGCCCTTTCCCCAGAGTCCAGTCCCCCAGCAGAGGCACCAAACCTGCTGCCCCGTCCCCTTCACCTCCACCTCCACCTCCACTCCCTGCTCCTCCTCCTCCCCCTTCTTTGCCCCTTAAGCCAGTGTCGATGTCCAAAGCTTCCGGCTCCACTCCTGGCTCTAAACAACAGTTTGTTACAGTGGAGGTTCACAGGCCCAACGCAGAGCCTGACGTCAACGAGGTGCGGCCGCTGCCCCAAGCTCGAGGTGAGGGACATAGAGTGTACATAGAATAAAATGTACATCCAGGGTCAACTTTGATTCATTCGTGTAATCAAATTAAGAATATGCACATGTAGGGTTGCAACTAGTAGTTCTTTTGAATTATTTATTAATATGGAAAGTATTACTAAAATTAATTCGATTAGCCATTTATTTATAAAATGTTAGAAAATAATAATCACAATATCCCAGCGCTCAAATTTACATCTCCAAATTTCTTTTTCTATCTGACCAACAAATTTATTATTTATTATTATATTTATTTAGTTATTTAGTTATTTATACATAATGCACATCAGTAGGCTAAAAAGCCCTATAATGGCAGGTGTGGTTAACCATCTTAAATAGTACGAGTGATGAAAAAATGGACCTTAAAAAAATAAATAAAATAAATAGAAAAATGTACATTGAGAAAAACGGAAAAAGCCATATTTAGAAACACCAAACAAATATTAAATATTAAAATTATACAATTTATAAAGTGTATCCTGTATAACACAGTCTACATAGCCTATATTTAAAAAAAAATATGGTATAAAGTTGGAGGCAAAACAGAAGAAATCCCAATAAGTTAAAAAAAATAAAACCTGTTGTATTCATAAACAAATTTTCATTTTTACAATTATGTGTGTCAGTGACTAAAAAAATATACACTTATATACACAGGGAGAGACAGAAAGATACAACCCCAATTTTTATTTTACTTTATTTTGGAGAAAATGTTTGATCTCATACTTTTTCACAGTCTGGAGAGTGTGTAAAGTAATTCCAGTGTTAAGTAATACATTTGCTAAACTGTTAATCATATTTTTTTCTGCTAATAGACAGTGATACTATCATGCCAACAAATGAGAAATATGTGCCCTCTAACCTCATAATTCAGTCCCTTAAAGTAGTGATTTGTACATGTGAATTAACAGAATAGAAAAAATGTGTTATATGTTTAAAGGATGATAAAGATATCAGAACATAATGTTCAACGGCCAAAATGTCCCCAAATTCTAATGTATTCTGTGCAGACAAAATATAAATAAAAAATTAAGTCAGTTTTTTTAAAACAAATTTACATGACCTTCAATACCCTTCTTTCTCCAGAATTCACAAGATTATCCTCAGATACCAGTTTAGTGTAAGGTTACAATAACAGCCAAACAACTCCAATGACACAGGCATACTTAGTTATTATCACTGTACTGGAGCTGCCTGTATTGTAAATGTGTTCGTGGACTGTAGATGTACATACATATGAGCTTTGCAGTACAAAAAGTCATCTGTCTCACCTAAAGTTTCCTTTGAAGTGTTTGTCGTAATTATGACACATTCAGATTAGATCCTGCAACTCAGATTCATTTACTGATACTGGCCAGATTCTAAAGCTTACTAATTGTCACTCTCTGCGGTACAAAGAGGAAATATGCAGCTGCAGTTATAAAGAAGATGTGTATAAATATCACATGTATAATCTTTCCAAATTTGTATTTACTTTGGTTTAATGTGGTGAAATAAGCAATTACCCAGAACACTGTGTACGATTGCCACCGCATGCAAAACATTACTAATCTTAATAAGCTTTTAATCTTGTATTAGATCTTAAAATCTGATCTTTTTTAGGGTAAATCTAAAAATCTGGGATGTTTTTTCTTCTAAAGTTGAAGTAGACGTTGATTAAAATCAATAAAAAAGTAGAACTTTTATATTGCTTTCATACAATAAGATTTAAAGGACAAACAGTGAGATGGTGTGTTGAGTTTCCCATCATCATGGCGTGTCTGCCTGTTTACCCTCAGGTGGTGCCCTGTCTCAGCTGTCAGACAGCGGCCAGACCCTCAGTGAGGACAGCGGGGTGGACATAGCTGAGTCAGGACACGTCAGCAAAGACAGCAGTCCCCATTCCTCACGCACTCGCCACCCTCGAGACACCCAGGGGGGCGGGGGGGACAACCCCTCCAAACCGGTGAGGGGGTGATTCAGCAGCAAACGTGGATTCATTGTTAAACTCTGGGGAATGATAAATGTTTTCAATTAGTTTAGGTGTGTGTGCCATTGTATTTCTGTCTTTGTGAGGACCGGTCTGAGTTAAATATTTGAGAATAATGTCAAGGTAACGTGTGGAAGGTGGGGACATCTCTGGAAAGCCAAAACACATTTGGAGAGTGAGAACGGTTTGTTTTAAACGTTTTAGAAAGTAAGAGCATTTTAATAAAGTAGGGACATTTTTGGAAAGTGAGCATAAGTTTTGAACATGAGAATATTTTGAAGAGGGAGCTGAACCGTAAGGCAGGGCTTTCGATTTACTGGTCCATCTATGTCCCAACCCTCACCTATGGTTATGAGCTCTGGTTAATGACCGAAAGAATGAGGTCACAGATACGAAATGAGTTTCCTCAGAAGTGTAGCTGGGCTCAGCCTTAGAGACATCCGGAGAGAGCTCATAGTAGAGCTGTTGCTCCTTCGCTGGTCAGTTTAGGTGGTTGGGGCATCTGATCAGGATGCCTCCTGGGCGCCTCCCACTGGAGGTGTTCTGGGCATGGCGTACTTATAAGAGGCCCTGGGGCAGACCCAGAACACGCTGGAGGGATTACATATCTTGTCCAGCCTGGGAACACCTTGGGGTCCCCCAGGAGGAGCTGGAAAGCGTTGCTGGAGAGAGGGACGTCTGGAATCCTCGCTCAGCCTGCTGCTTCCGCAACCCAGCTTCAGATAAGCAATTCAAAATGGATGGATGCATGAATTCTTTTTCACCAGTAGTTGCTAGTGGCTGCACAGTGCAGCTCTTTGTGTAGGCTTCTGTTTCAGAGCAGCAAAGAGGAGTATCTGATAATTGTATCTGAACAATGCTGCATGAAACTGCTCACAGCAAGGTCTGATCTTCAGTAAATGGGTCATGATTTCTGGAAAGAGACATTGCTATTGAGTTTTTCGAGTGTTTTCTTTCGTCTCCTGGAGCACCACAAGAGTGCAATCCAGTTCCATTATACTGGAGAGAAGGCAGACACCTCTACAGCCGATATCTCCAACATTTGGCATCTCACACCAAAATAATCTAAACTGATAAATGGCACTACGGGTGCAAGGAAAAGTTTATATTTTTTATTTGGGGTGAACTGTACTTTTGAGGGTATGGTTAGAATGAGTTTTAGTGTAAGGTTGGAGTTATGTGGTAGAAAATCAATTACTATGTCAGCGTGGGTCCTCACAAGTACAGAAGTACAAGTGTGTGTGTGTCAGCTGAAAAGCAAACCAAGTGTTACAGGTTGATTAATTGTTGTGCTTTATTACTAATCCTCCTCCAGAGTCTGCTCTCAAACCTAACCGTGATCTCTTCTCTCCTCCCTCTGTTTGCTCACACAGACTGTTTCCTTTGTTTCACTCATTTGTTTATTTCTCACTCATGTCATTCATTCAGTCACATGATCCATCATTTGTTTCATCGCTCACCGCAGTGTAGCGTTATGAAACTCTCAAAGCGCTCTCTGGTTCTTATTGATTGATGGAAGAGACAACAAGTAAGGATGGGAGTACCCTAATTGTTTATGATGACAGGGCCATTAGATTCAATGTCTGTTTTAGATTAAAAATTATTAGGCACAAAGTGTGAAGGCTGAATTGACTTTGTATCATAAAAAGCTGCATTTTATTGCCGACGAGCAGAACATTTACCTCCTGTTTACTCCTGAGTGTGCTGAAAAGAGAAAAGTGATGTGCTCATAAAAGTTTCCTAAATGAACTAAAGGAAGACATTTGTTTAAGGCTCGTTACCGTCTACTCCTCGTTACGTCAATCAAAGCACAAAGCACATTAACTGGTGCAGAATTGTGTAGTGAGCTGGTAATGTGGTCCCGATTCACTGAAGAAATTATTGCAAGCTACATGTTTTAGAGGTCAAAGTGAAGGTGAGCTAACCAATTTGTGTATTTAAACTGTTTGCCTCGAGGGTTGTCTGCCAGAAAATGATTCCTTGGTTAAGGTTAGGGGAAAAAATTAATAGATTTGGGGCTCTAGGCAAACTTCTCCCATGTGCTGGGTTGTATAAAGAAAGTTAAGCCCCCTCTGCTGGCTGTTTCACTGGCTCCCTCAAGAGACTTTATCTGCCTTTTATGAAAACAGCTAAAACATGTTTCTGGGATTTTTTGTCCATATTTTAAGATAAATTAATGTCTGCTGTTGCCCTGGATAGTAAAGCCGGAACAACCTGTTTTAACAAAGGGGATTGTGTTAGCATTAACCAGCTACTGCTCACATGAGGCTTGAGCAGCACATTAAGCCCTGTTTCCACCAAACACTTTCGGTATGGTACCTTTGGAACCAAAAGTGACCCTTCACACATGGTACCTAGACCCTAGAGTTTCAACCGCAAACAGTACTCTTAAATGTGGGCAGGGTTGTTGTCACTCACTGCTCCGTCCAGCACTCACTGTATTTCCTCACTACTGGTGACACAGACGGAAGTCTGCACCTCGTTTATCATCCACAGAACGAGGCTGCACACCGACATTTTCAGAACAAAATAAGAACGAGGCTGCACACCGACATTTTCAGAACAAAATAAAGCAGGCTGCAGTGAGAGTCTCTCTCCATGAGATATTTAGAAATAGCAGGTTTGTGCATTTAGTCCTTCTCAGGCAAGCTCGGGGGTTTAGATGACGTTCCACCTTAAAAGTTGCCAGCAGTTATTTTGTTACTCTGCCTGCAGTTGCTGCAAGAGGCAACAAAGCCATCCTTTCATTTTATAGTTACAGTCTCCACAGTATGAACAGTGGTTACATGAGCCTCAAAACCAGCCACAGTGATACCCAGCAATGAAAAATCATTTTAAAATTATTATCAGGGTGTGTGACATCTAAAAGAATATGGACATACAATCCCAGGAGCATGTTTCAGCTTAACATACAGATGAAACACACACCCAGAGGAAAGAGATCCCCATATGTGGTTACAGAAGCCAGTGGAAGAGAAGCTTTATAAGAGGTGTCTAAATAATAGAAAAAATGCAGAGATGCCTTGTTAAAAGTGAGTAAAACAGATTTTCAAATGGTAGTTTTATTTTGTCCTCTGACTTGTGAGGCTGTTAAGCATGAATGCTCATTCATGAATATGTCACCAGGATTGAATATGTACATGTTAATAGAGTCGTGGCCTTTATGAATGTGTAAATCCACGGAGAAGCCTCTTGGGTATGTGTGCTCGGAGAAAACAAAGCTCTTCCTTGGATAAACAAAGGCAGAAACATATACAGTATGCACAGTGGCACAAAGGGGAAGCAGACGTAGGTAGGTTGTGTAATGTTGTTTATAAGTATGCATGATGCTCTTCTGATTTGATAACTTGTGACCCCCTCCCTCTCTTTCCCTTACTTTAGCCGGGGCTGTTGGAGCCCACCTCGACACTAGTGAGGGTGGCAAAAAGTGCCAGCACTCTGGGTATTGCCATTGAAGGAGGAGCCAACACTCGACAACCGCTGCCACGAATTGTCACAATACAGGTGAGTCAGGAAGAAAACAAAATGATGTTAAAAAATTCTACCCTCGCAGGGCTCACCTTGACTTAACCCAGTATCCTTATAAAAGATCCCATACACTAAAAAGTTAGATTTACTTTGTTAATATAAAGCAGGTGTAGGTGATACATACACATACTCTTGAAGTACTAAAATGGCTTATCTACAGAAAAGTGCACACAGTCTGTATTCAGAAACTGTGCCTTTAAATAAGCCATCAGGACTTCTGTGAAGTTGTTATGTCACAACTTTGCTATACAGACCGTTTCAAACTTAAAACATAAGCATTCTTTGTACTTCCTGTTAGAATTTTTGCAGTGTACAGTATGTGGATGACATCAGCTGACAAGAAGTAAACATGGACCCAAGCTGTTGCCTAACAATGCCATTCCATTAAAATGGTCTATAGACTCACAAACCCCGGCGTCATATATTTAAAGTCAAATGGCGCTGAGCAAACACTACCTCATTTGGTTAGTTAAGAAAAGGCCCATTGGAAACAATTAACATTTGTTTAGGTGTACACTATATTTGGAATATTTTCACTGCTTTATCTTTTCATCAGATGGCCCTTTACGACTGAGGCTGTTATCTCAAAGCCACCAGACTCCACTGACAAAAATTTTAGAACATGGGAGGTACTGGATTACCGCTGCCTCAATCAGTTAGTATGTAGGGTAAAGCAGTGAAAGTGTTCCAAGTATAGCACACACATTTAAACTGGTATTGATTTCTTTTAGGAGGGTCTTTTTAGGTGGCCCGTCCACAGCTTGGCTTAATTTAGCTTCCATGCTGGTAGATTTAGTTATAGTCTAGTTTAGTTTTGCTAGCAAAGGACCACAGAAAATAAAATGTCTCCCCCCTTCAAGTAAAGATATTCCAAAAAAATACTTTAGTAATGTAACAAAGAATTATTACTTTGTTACATTACACCACTGATTATATATCTTTGAATGTGACAGTTATGGTGGAACATGAGAACAGAAATAAACAAATTTGTTGATTTCACAAATCTATAATTCAAAACAGTTGTCTGCTTGAAGGTGTTAGCATAACATCACAGTGATTCGATCTATAAATTTAGAAAGTGCTGCTACAGTGACGTAGCAGTCACTGTAGCAGCAGTGATTCCCTTGACTGCGATGACAGTGCTGAGATGCTGAGACTGTAGATGTGGAAGACCCGGAAACACTGACCAATCAGAGTAGGCTGGGCTTGTTTTAGAGAGGGTCTTAAAAGGATAGTGCACCCAAAAATGAAAATTCAGCCATTATCTACTCACCCATATGCCGAGGGAGGCTCAGGTGAAGTTTTAGAGTTCTCACATCCCTTGCGGAGATCCCAGGGGAGAGGGGGTAGCAACACAACTGCACACCTAATGGAGGTTGGGCGCCCCAGATTCAAACGTCCAAAAACACATAATTGAAACAACAGAATATCTCCATACTGCTCGTCCGTAGTGATCCAAGTGTGTGACATAAAAAGTTGTTTGGAAAAACGTCATTTAAACTCTGTTTTTACCCTCATTGTAGCCTGTAGCTCTAACTGCTTCTGTGTACACTGAGCTCACGTGTGCGCGCTTGCGCACGAGACCAGCGAAAGCATGTGAACACACATGAAGGTGGTGCCCATGTCTCACGGTCTTGTGCAAGCGCACACACGTGAGCGCTGTCTACCGAGAGGCAATTAGAGCTACAGGCTACAATGAGGCTAACAACAGAGTTTAACTTAAGTTTTTCCAAACAACTTTTTATGTGATGGAGATATTCTGTTGTTTCAACTATGTGTTTTTTGGACATTTTAATCTGGGGCGCCCAGCCTCCATTAGGTGGAGTTTTGTTGTTAGTCCCATCTCCGCAAGGGATGTGAGGACTCTAAAACTTCACCTGAGCCTCCCTCGGCATATGGGTGAGTAGATAATGGCTGAATTTTCATTTTGGGGTGCACTATCCCTTTAAAGAGACAGGCGCTAAACAGAGCATTTCAGATAGACAGTGAATATGGGAACATTCAGGCAGTCAGTATGAAGGAAATTATGTGTTTTCTGAACAATAAAGCATGTAAATATGTTCTAGTAGAAACCCAAAATACAAGTATGAACCTGAATATGAGCATAATGTGAGACCTTTGAAATGCAGTCGGCTCAGTTTTGGTGAATATTCTCCTCACATTGTCGCCTCTGTTTATTATATCCTTGGTGCCTTCTTTGATTCTCTGTGATGGCACCATGCGCCCACTTTCCAGATGGGATTTGATGTCCTTTAAGGTATTTGGATTCACACTGCAGCTGAACTCACACTGAGATTCCTGCTAATCTTGTCCTCGCTGGGGCTCACACAAAGATGATGGCAACATTAATGGCCTCGATGAAAAGGCTTGACTGCCTGGAGACTCTGGCAATTCACTGCAATTACTTTTTCAGTATGAAGCAATTGGTATAAAGTTGATGTTTAAGAATAAAGACAGCACCACCTATGGGGGATTATACAGCAGCTTTTATATCAAAGCCAACAGCTCGGTTCAGATATGTTCATGTTTAGTTAATGAAGAGCCTGAATAGAGTCGCACGTGTTACATTTCAAGTAAGAGATTTTAAATTTGCATGTCTATGTTGAAAAATACTGGAAATTCAGATCTTCTGGCTACACAGAGTGAAATCCAGAAATTGATAGGTTAGTCACCTCTGAGGGAAGCTATTACTGTGACTGGATGTGCATATATCTGTCTGCCATGGTAATTTGTAAGTCAACAAAGCCTTGCATTAGCTCAGGACTGTCTGTAGCACTAATCATTTCCTAACCACAGAGGAAGCCAGGAGTTACAATTTAGAGATCAGAGCAGCGAGCAGCCACAGACTACAGTCCACACTCTGTTCAAAGCTGTCTGTCAGCCTCCCACTCCACAGAGGTGGTGATTGAAATAAAAAAAGGGGCTGCTGATTGCGAGGGGAGGGATAAAAGGATTGAAAATCAGCACATTCAAAATCAAAGACTGCACTGAAAGAAAGGGGCGGCGAGTGTGAGTGAAGGATGCAAAAGAAGTGAGAGCAGTGTTAATAAGGAGGGGAGGGTTGAGGAGGATTTGTGCAGATGAGGAAGTGGATGTCTGGAGTTGTTGATGGATGCAGTGTTTGGGTCTTTAGTGGCTGTGTAGGTGGTGGGAAGGTGGTTGTGGGAAGCTTTAAATCGGCACTAAGTAAACACAGCCGAACACACGGTCTTGTATGTTTCTATAAACCATGGATATGTTGTAACATATCAATGTTTAAAGTGACATAGTTCTAGTTACATGTACACGAGCTGACTGTGTCATTGGAAGGTAGAGGGGATTGGGATGGCATGGCACCCAGGCAAGATGCTTACCAACCTGCAGACCACTACAGACCACTGTTTAAGACCAACAACCTACAAAATCGGTTGTTTTTTACTGATCCGTTGCATCAAAAAGCAGCTGTTTTATACTGTGACATCGGTGCGTTTCCTGCTGGGGTAGTGTCACAAACAGCAGTTGTGTTTTACCGAGACATATCTATATCTTTTGCCGGTATAGTGCCATGAAAAGCAAGTATTTTTACTTAAACATTGCTGTGTTTTTAGCAGCTTTTTAGCCATGAAACCGAGTACTTAGAGCCAAAACATAATCTTTTCCTAACCAGAACTTAGTGGTTTTTGCGCCTCAACCTAACCACCATTACATAATAATTAGGGCTCAATGCAAGTAAGAATTTTCCTAGTTGACCAATAGTCGTCATTTAGGGCCATTAGTCGACGACCTGCCTGCATGTTTACAATATTGATTTAATTGTTAAATGATATATTTTGGGCGGGGCAACACAAATGTTTGAGTTGAAGGTGTGAGAAAGAATAGTATCAGTAACATTGTTAACACTGTGCTACATTACAGAGAAATACAAAACCGTACTAATGAACCTTCATTAATATAGGCCTATATTTTATCTACAAGTGCACGTCACACACTGAGCGAGCCGCCTGTTAATGACGCTGTGGGCTAATGGGCATGTAGCTACTTCCATGTTTCAGATGATACGTCATGTTTGTAGTCGACCAATGAAGATGAGTTTACATATCACCTTGGGTTCGTCCTTCACCTTCTCAAAATGATCCCACACTTTGGATTTCCTGCCCCACATGCGACTTTAACTACTTGGAAAGTGCGGGGTCGGGCACTGGGCGCTACTCTTGTGCCTGTTTTGTGCCAGCTTTCAAGAGCACGGTGACAGGTTGCGTCTGAGGTTGCTAAGCAACCTTAACAAGCATCGCATAGCTGATATACCGGAAATCCTGAGTGCAGAGCTGATCTTCTTCCAGGAGCTGTTTATACGTGTGTAGACCTATCGTCTGTGGGACAGATGTAAAGCTCTGGGTAGCCCTGCACTAACATGATCAAGTTTTCCGTATTTATCAGACTGAATATTTACAGAAGAAGGGAAAGATATCTGTTGGCTGTGATTGGTTTGTAACATGACTCCTGTCTGACTGCTGAGCGTGGCCTCTTCCTGTGTCTGTCCTTTCAATTAAATTCCCACATAGTCTTTTTTTTTTTTCTGTATCTATAGCTGTAACTTACAGACTAATGATCTTTCTAGTCAACTAATGTTTGGTCATTTATTAGGGGGCAGCCCTAATAATAATAAACAAATGTAACATATCTGAGGCTTGTAGAAACCTGCCATACCAACATTAATTCTGGTAATTGGGTTGGTAAACAAATGTGTTTTTATTCCTAAACTGCAGTTGTTCCCATCAGTTCTCGAGACACAAATTCCCAAACAAAAGCAGGTAGATTAGATTTTGGGTTCTCTCCCTGTTTTTATCTGATGTATGTGATTCTGTTCTTGTGTCTCCTGGAGCGAGGAACACAGCTTGGCTGATTTTATATCAGTGCTGCTGCTTTACTACATGTTCCTTAGCTGCAAAGCACCAGCTCTGTAGTACAGGCAAAGACATTACAATGTAAGTCAGTAGCAGTGGTAGTATAGTAGTATATTTTCAGTTAAGGAGATAACCAGCTCAAGGCTCTTGCATATATTTTTAAAAACTGCATCCTGTTTATCTCTAGAAAATAATTAAGCCATTAAACTGTTGAAAGAAAAGAGCAAACGGTTACTTTTCAAGAAGGCCAGCACTGCAGCTGTGTGCGCATTCATTCAATTTTCACACTGTTATGCAAGTCAGGGAAACCTCCCTTCATTCCATTACTGTGTGTGATATAAGCACGCAGAGCAAGAAAGTTACACTCGAGATGAAGCCACTGAAATTGTTCAACCTATAACTACTTTCTCTCAACCTCACAGACACTCAAGTGAGAGACTAATGAAAATAAAAGGGCAGCTAATTGCTATGGATAATAGCGGAGGAAATTGGTGCTTTCTCACTGTGGTGTGAGGAGGTCCAGTAAATCTCCCCGAAACAAGGTAAAAATTTATTTCACGAGCTCATTTGAGCAGAGTTAGAGTTCATTTAAACCATTTAGGCGAGCAGACTGACATTTTAATCGGGTTAAAATTATGTCTGGGTGTCTAATTAGCGCTCCACATTTTTGGAATTGCATAGATTCCATCCAAACTTTGGTTTTGCTAAGGTGCAAACCCTATCGATCACAAGCCACAAAGCCACAAGCTACATGACACCAGTGCTGCTTCCCTGAACAATATCACTGTGTAGCTTCACGGTTATTTAGAGACATTAATAACATGGTAGCCTCGAGGACGCTTGTTTCATAAATGGAGGAAGACTTCCTGCACGTTTAGTTTTCAGGGTGGAGAAGTGAGCTGTGAAAACTTTGCTCTGCCACCTAGGGGAGGCTAACTCAATGTTATTAGGCCCTTGAGCAAGGCACGCAACCTCAGTACTTCCTCCAGTAAGGACCAAGCATCAGAATGATACATTTGCTTTGAAAACCCCATTCATTTAGTTTCTGACCTTCTGATGGGCATCGGCTTTATCCTGGGGACGGATCATATCAAAGCCAGTGCCCTGTATGATATCGTTTCTCTTTAGTATTGGAAGTAAGCGCAGTTGAGTTGTGATACAGCAAACCTTTAGCTCCTGTATTTCCTATCTCTCTGGGCACAAGGGCCCTCGCCTCAAGTCACCTCAATCACGGCTGCTGAGAATGAAGTGCAGATGAGTAAGCTGCTGGCGGCCAGTTGGCCGTTATCAGTCCCCATCACCCCTCCTAAAGCGACAGCCTGTTATCACTGCCATCTTCCGATCACGACGACCGACCGCTCCGCTAGCTCAGGGTAATTGTTGTAGGCTCAGTGATGATGCGGTCCTGATTTGAAAGGCACTGCTGATGTTTTCAGCCATCGAAGCTGCACGTAATGAGGTCAGCTGTCAGAGACAGGTGGAGAACATGGAAGTGACAGGAATACATGAGTCTCACTTTGTGTGCTTTTAAAATCACAAGATGTGATTTATTTTCTCATTTTGAAAAAGCAGCATTAGTGTATTCTTATGGCTGCTGAGTGGCAGAAGAACTCCCCAACAAGCTGACGGACACACTGCTCTGACATTTTATTTCCATATAAAGTTGCTAGTGCGAACATGTCAGCAAAGAGACATCCAGCAGACACAGAGCAACATGATCATTTGGAGTTGGGTTTGTGTCCACTGGGTGAATATTTTCAACCATTAACTATCTATTTATCTCTGCTTTGGCCATCACCGACTGCTCAGTGTTTTACTTTTTCACCAGCTAGTCGATAACTGTGTCCGTCTGCTGTTTGGTGCTTGGCTTGTAGTGTGCACTGGGTTTATCAACTGTAATATTTTTCAGGTTTGGTTAAGCAGGAAGTCAAAATAGCTGAAACCACCCACTTCTTTTTATCTTGGAAATATGGTGTCTCCTTTTGATGCTGGTGTGTTTTGGAAGCAGGCTGAGGAGAGAGTGATTGGCTCAGGGCGGCACAGCCAATCACTAGCCAGTCATCAACAAGAAGCTGCACTCAATCAGCTCATCCACAAACTACCATGTTTCCACATCCAGATCCTTGCCCAAGCTGTAATTACACTGTTACAAAAGGCACGCAGGGGCCATTTAATTTACCTCTCACCATAAGGAACACACTGCATCTTGCATTGGCAGTTAAAGCTGGTAATGGACGTCCATATTGAATGTATAATGAAAGTAATTTAGACAAAAACTGGTCGGAGCATTCTTGACTGTGATTATAAATGTGAAGCCAGCTGGTGATTTCCACTTCAGACCGCAGAGAGAACAGCAGCCATGACTCCATCACTCATATCTGTCCTCTGCATGTGACCTTAAAGGAGAAGCAGATAAGTTAAACAAATATGGCTTTTTATTCAGATTTGCTGTAGAGAAACAAAAGGCAACCCTGTCTCCTTGAAATTCCAGTTATATATTACTAAAAGGCAGTCATAACTGAGTTAGGGTGATAGGGTAACCGCTGCCTGGGTTATATTCAGAGACAATGTTTCTTTGATTGAATGAGACACTACATACAAGGTTCAGGAGTGAACAACCCAGTCGTCAGAGAAATTGTTGCCATGGTACATTTCTGCAAACCACAGATATGTCACATTTGCAGGTTATTTTGAAGCAGATACATTAAAACATTAAGTTTCGGCGACACTGTAGTTAACATGTGGTTAGTTATAAGCAATAAAAACCATTTGGATATAGATTAATCAGTTCAGGTTTCTCCATCAGACTTATCTCACCCCTTCCAAGCTTCATGGGTTCAACCCCAATTTATCACCCCTTTACTTTTGATGTGGTCTAGCTGAGGGCACTTTACTTCATTCCACCTAGCATGGTAGTAAACTACAAGGCCTCTGGCTGGGGATTTGTGATGCCCTATCCACATCCATGGAGTCACTTCCTCAAAGGATCTGGAAGTATGCCTTTTGGGCAATCTTTTAAATTCTAATATCAGATGCATTGCAATGAGGTGGATGTCAGTTCTCCCATTACCTATTGGACTGTGGCTCCCAGAAGTGAACAGTGGCATACCTCTAGAGAAAATAACTTACTCACTAAAGAATAAAATACACTTTTCTGTAAATATGGCAACCTTTTATTAATTATATGGAAAATCTCCCATCCCATATGATTGAATGACTATATGTTCTGTCTATTTTCACCACACTAGTATTACAAGAAACCATGCAACTGTGGATAAGACTACCCTATCTCAAAAAAAAAGCAAGGGGTTCCTGAAAAACGCCTACATTGGTTAGCTAAAAAGTGGCTGGAAACACAGTGACAGGTCCCTAAACAACACCCACATTTGTGGGCTGAAAAGCTGCGAGAAACAGAGTAATGGGTCCTTAATAAAACACCCACATTTAGGTGCTGAAAAGCGTCTGGAAACAGAGTGACGAGTCCCTATAAAACACAGATATTTGAGGGCTGAAAAGTCCCTGAAAACACAGCAGTGATTTGCTAAAGAACAGCTGGTTTTCGTGGTACTATTTCTGGTAGAAAAAAACCAAGGGGTTGCTAAAAAAATACCCACGTGTGTTGGCTTAATAGCAGCTGGAAACACAATGACAGGTCTCTAAACAACACCCACATTCAGGGGCTGAATGCCGCTAGAAACAGAGTGATGTGTCCTCAATAAAACACCCATATTTAGGAGCTGAAAAGCTGCCAGGAACAGAGTGACAAATCCTTAAATACACCCATGTTTGTTGTCTAAAAAGTTGCTGGAAACAGCAGTGATTTTCTGAGGAACAACTGGTTTTCATGGCACTATATCTGGTGGGAAAAAACCAAGGAGTTGCTAAAAAAACGCCCACATTTGTTAGCTAAAAAGCAGCTGGAAACACAGTGACGAGTCCCTAAAAACACACCCATATTTGGGGTCTGAAAAGTTGATGGAAACACAGCAGTGATTTTCTAAAGAGCAACTGGTTTTCATGGCACTATATCTGGTGGGAAAAAAAACAAGGAGTTGCTAAAAAACGCCCATGTTTGTTGGCTAAAAAGCAGCTGGAAACACAGTGACAGGTCCCTAAACAACACCCACATTTGGGGTTTGAAAAGCTGCTAGAAACAGAGCTATGTGTCCCTAATAAAACAGCTACGTTTGGGAGCTAAAAAGCCACTGAAAACATAGTGACAAGTCTTTGAAAAACACCCAAATTTGGGGTCTGAAAAGTTGCTGGAAACACAGCAGTCATTTGCTGAAGAACAACTGATTTTCATGGCACTATATCTGGTGGGAAAAAACCAAGGAGATGCTAAAAAAACGGCCACATTTGGGGGCTGAAAAGCTGCTGGAAACACAGCTATGACTCACTAAAAAAGCAACTGGTGACTTTTTGCACTGGTTTGGAGGAGTGGTCTGAAGCTTGGCATGCATCTCGCCTAGGTGATACGCCATCCACCATCCACCATCCACCATCAACCTTCCAATGACAAAGCCAGCATGTATAAATATTGTCAGTTTAGAAACATTAATGTGATGCGTATGAAACGTGCCAGTGTCAATGCCAACATTTTTTTCTGGCGACTGGGCTGGAGTGTGACACCAGAATCCCAGGTAACAAAAGCCTTTTGGTTGAGGTTACAAAAAGATCATGATTTCAGTTAAATTGAAAGAATTTAAATGCTGTACTCACTACAAATGGATGCTGCTTTGCAAGATTGCCTAGTTTGGCATTAAAAAAAGAGGATTTTGTTGAATGTTTCAGTAGCAACATTTTTGTGTTTGCCAGGTATGTTAATTAGCAACATTTACTCATTATGTTAATAGAATATAATTCCCTTAGCAGTCCTTAAAAAATGTATTTGCTGATTAAAATTATTTGTATATAAACGTAGTTTCTAGGAGACAGGGCTGCAAAAGTGGCATCAGGTATGCTGAATATCTGTTGTGGGGTGAGCTCTCCAGAGCAGAGAAAAGCTTTACTCCATACAGAAGCTAATCACCTCTGTTCGGCGAGTCAAACTGCGGGCAAGGATACTGAAATTAATGGTATTCCAGACTTTTATCGATACTCGTGGGACTTGTTAGATGAGCTGGTTCATTTAGGAGTCTTCTGATTTCACCAAGAGCTGAGACTTACTCAACAAATGAGACCTTGTGTGTTTTATGAACGTTGCCCTGTGCATGTCTCAGGGTGTCAAGACAGCATTTTTCTTATCTCATATAACGTGTAAGGATGTAACTGCGAGAGCGGAGTGTTGCCGGTCAGGAGAAAGCGTTTCATTTTGTTGATAACAGGCTTCTTTCTAAAGGCACGAGGCTGCTTACATTTACCGCTGAGCCTTTACTTTGTGCTTTGAGGGCCAGACTGCAGGAGAGTGTGTTTGTGTATTTATGTGTCTTTGCAGCTGTTAAAGGACGTCTCTATTTCTATATGCTAATGAAGTCCCTGTCATATTTATAGCATGATGTTTAAATTCTAGCCTGGGAGCAGAGAGGACCTTGTTTACTTTGGTGTAATGCAACCAAAGTAAAGACTTCAGATTCTTGTAAAAACTCTTTTTAGGGCCTTTGAGGTGCTGAAATAAATGGGCTTCGTTCTGGCAGGACTGCAGTTGGTTTTTTGATGTAATCATCATCTTTACCTTTGAGATTTTTGCCATGATGATTACATTCGATCACAGACAGAAATACAAACAACACTTACCACTTCTTGGATGGAATTTCCTGACCCATGAAAGACTCCTGCTGGTATGAAAAATATTCTGTCTGCTGTGAAGTGGCTTTTTAAGCGTCTGCATGAGCTGCGACCATATTTCTTCAACCAAACAAAGACAGCAACCAGAAACATGTCTCTGCTTATTTTTATACATTACATATATTACATTCATGTTGTCATATATGATATTGATTTTATATTATTCTGCTGTTGTACATGTACAAGACGAGGGAGGAGATGTTTTGTGTTTTTTGATGTCTTCATGGATTAGATTAGATTAGATTAGAAAGAGCTTCTGGGGTTTAGTTTTTATATTGAGCATGACATTTTATTTATTTGGCTTTGATTTGATAATAGTTAGTAGATTTATTGTGCCTCAGGCATGAACATTTTTGTATTCTCATCCTAGCCTCTATTTTTCCTCTGTGTTCCTAGTACGATTTTGCAAATTGCTCATTTTCGTTTGGAGAATGCCACCTGTTCTGAGTAAATGCACACTGGTGAGATGAGATCATTTGTATCAACAACACCTCCAACTTGCAATGACTGCCTGTTCTGCTCCGTTTCTGGGCAAGTTTCATTGACAAATATATCACTTGAGAATAAAACCTGCAGAACTCCAAGTCCAGCTGACAAAAAAATCAGCATTTCAGGTGCTTTCACACCTAACCAGTTTGGTCCTGTTAAAGGGCCAGTGTGAAATATTTGGCATGGTTTATTGTCAAATCTGAATCTGAATCTGAATATTCTACCCATTAATATGTTTATATGAGTGTATAATCGCTATAAAATAAAATTCGTTTGGTTTTCGTAGCCTTATAATTATGCTTTATATATATATATATATATATATATATATATATATATA
>NC_065514.1:10809812-10813814 GCF_006386435.1 Epinephelus moara | reverse complement strand
TAGTCCGGAGATATTGCTAGGCTAAATAAACAGCTGAGTTTTGTTTACAGGCTACGCTGTCAGTCAGTGTGCGGGCTGGAGATTGGAGGAGCAGAGAGGGGAGGGGGTCCCCGCTGGGTACTGTAAACGAGTATGTGTGTATAAAGTGTGTGTGTTACGCTAGAAGAGTCAGAGTTTGGGACGGAGTCTTTTACCCCCTGGAGTGTTACCGGAGTTTTTGGAGTGCTCAAATAAACTAGCCTTTTTCCCGAACGCTCCTCTGGTCTCCTGCTCGTGAGGGATTCATTACAATATCGTAACATGTTTTAGATTTCTAAATAACCATTCACCTCGTCGCTAGATAGACCTACTCCTGAAAAACTCGTGTCTGCGCAAGGCTTTTTGTCCCTACGAGGCCACCGTCATTTACCCGACGGGAGGGGTGAGCGAGTGAGCCCTGCAATCTAGAATTTGACCACTGATGTCACTGTTTTCAACCCATTTTACACAGTGGCCCTTTAAAGGTCCAGTGTGTAGGATTTAGGGGGATCAGTATGATATTCATTACTATGTTTTCATTAGTTTATAATCACCTGGAAATAAGAATCTTTGTGTTTTTGTTACCTTAGAATGAGCCGTTTATCTACATATGAAGCGGGTTCTCATCCACAGAGTCCATCATGTTGTTCAACAGCAGCCCAGAACAAACCAAACACTGGTTCTAGGTAGTGTGTTGGCATTTTCACATCAGTCACCATAGTTCTCCTGAACTGAAGAAGTTACAGTTCTGCAACCTTACCACTAGATGCCACTACATCCTATACACTGGACCTTTAAATCTAACTGGTGAAGACTAAATAATCCAATCAAGGCTGGCCGAAAGTAAGGGTCAAGCTCACTGGTGCAGTTTGTAGTTGTAAAGTAAAACCAATCAACGTCAGGGCTGCGTGACAACAGATATGTGATTGTTGCAGAAATTCATAAGATAAACCCTTAAATCCATCTGCTGATCAGGAACTCAGATCTCCCAATCTATACACATAATAGCCTGTATACAAGATCATCTGGTTACCATGTGAACATAAATGCGTCATCATGTGAGTGTGTGTATTTTCCCTGATGTGATGAGCTTGTGTCCTGCTTTCTGTTCCTTGGCAGCTCCTCAATATTAGTGAGTGACAAGAGGGAAACAGCAACAATGCAGAAACTATTCGACAGCACAGTCTGTTCTTCACTGTTTATGAAATACGAGTCCCAATTGCAGTCTTGACTCATTATTAGTCATTTCTTTGTGATGTCAGACAATATGAATAAATATATAAAGCACAGAAGTGCATCATGAGTCACCAGAGTTTATTTTTGGTGTGCTGATCATTTAGGATGACGTTGCTGTCGTTTGTTTGTAACAAGTCAGTGTGAACACAACCCAGAGAAGAACTGAAAGGCAATTATGTCTCTTTTTTTCCTTTGGTCTAGGACAAATGACAAAAGTACAGGTGTGAGAGCTCCATTAAACTCAAATGTTTTCAGATTAAGGCATTCTGAGTCTTTTCACACTTTGAAGAGCAGCAGACAGTCTTTACGTGACTTGTATTACCATGTGTCAATTTTGTTTCTAAATTTGAGAAAAATGATGAACCCAACAAGTTCTCTTAAAGAATACTTCACCCACAAAATGATCATTTGTATATTGATTACTCACCCTGTGTTAATGTTGAATTTGTGAGGAAAAGTTTGCTTTTCTCGCAGAGTTCAGAGTTTTGCTGCTGTTAAAGATGGTCACCTTTTACTTCAATTCATCAAAAGTTTTTGGCTTTTTTTTTTGTTTCTTTGTTTACTGTGGAGGCATGCGAGAAAAACAAAGCTTTCTTCATGTATTCCCTGTAAAGACGTTTGTGCACTGAGTCTGTTTTTTTCTGTTTAATCCGTCATCCAAAAAAAATCATCACACACACAGAAACCTTGCACACTGATTTCGATGTTTTTTATGGTTCTATTTGTTGCGAAAATTTGCAGTACGTGACAAAATTAAAAGACACATTTCCTCCTTTGCGTCTCTCCACTGGAGTTACCTATCTGGCTGTCACCACTCCCTCCCTGTCTGACATTTAGCACCACAGCTGTATGAAGGGTCGGAGCTGTCCTCCCTCTCTGTCCTCCACATTCTATCAGCGGTCCACATCCTCCTCCTCGTCAACATCATCCATATGACTATCTGACATGTTGAAAGTGAGCTATCTGAGTTATGAAATGATTCTGTGCGGCCCGTTCCTCTGTCTTGTCGCAGCTGTGTCCTGCCACCACATTTTCTTCACTGAGTCTTGGTCAAACGTCTCTAAAGGCTCTGACGGATACAAAAACGCAGAAAATTGAACCTGTTCCAAAAATGTAAAAGACGGACGAACGTTTCACTGTCAGTGTGCAAATGTGATTGACACAATATGAAGTTGTATTTATTTTTAGACGTGTGATAATTTCGGACAAAAAGATGGACTCAGTATGCAAAGGCCTTAACACAAGGTGAGCAATGAATATGCAAATGGTTAATTTGGGGATGAAATATTCCTTTAAATCACTTGTACTTGGTGCTATTTAGCACTGACAATAGCCCCATCCATTGTACAATCAATTGAAATCAGTTAAGTTTTCTTAAAATTCACATTATGTCTGTGTGTGTCTCTCTCTGTCTCTCTCTCTCTCAGAGGGGTGGCTCAGCTCATAACTGTGGCCTGCTGAAGGTGGGTCAGGTGATCCTGGAGGTAAACGGGGTTTCCATGAGGGGCCGCGAGCACAGGGATGCCGCACGCCTCATTGCCGAGGCCTTCAAGACCAAAGAGAGGGACTACGTGGACTTCCTGGTGACCGACTTCAATGTGGCGCTATAGCTGAGTCGAAGAGGAGTGAGGACAATGTGGGCGGCGCCAAGAGAAGAAGAGTTCAAGGACAACGTGAGAGGAAGACATTTAAGCGTCTATTGTTTTAAATGGCACAACTCTTTTAGATAGACATAAACGAACCACCATCTGATCTCTGAGCCGCTCTTCTACAAAAAAAAAACAACCCACCCTTTGAGTCTGGATACATGATACTCAAATTTACAAGGTATTACTTCCGCCGTGGACTTCGTTCAGGATCCTCCTCAACGTGTTACCTCCCCACTGTGAGACCTTATGCACTAAAAAGGAAAGTAGTGAAACCCAATACATTTTCTTTGTCCTCTCAGTGTTGAAACTTGTGGAGTTACAACCATTTGAATCCCACTGGACCTTCTCGTAGCACTCCCACGTCCCATGGTCAGTTAATTTATTTTTCGCTTCTACCTGAGAGACAACTGCACACCTAAGACTGATTCACGCTCGACTTTACAAGCTTGGATTTGTATATGTAAAAATGAACAAATGTAGATACAGATGCGTATATACTGTACACATAAAGATACTCCTATATGAATTATAAAACCCGTAACCTATGTTGCATCATCAGCATATAGTGATATATTTCAGAGATGATGATAATTCAGGCCATTCTCGTGTTATGGGATTCTACACATTTTACAGTGATGCTACCGGCCTGTCTGCGTATTACCACCTTTGAATAAATAAAATCATGTCAGGCGAGTAACAGCAGACATTACATGCTCATATTTGTTTGTCAGACATCAGGCAAGGCATGTGTATGATGTAAATCTTCATATGGGCAGCACACAAATGCATTTCCTGTTTTCTTTTCTACTTCTCCATGTGTATCTGTTTTGTTTGAGACTATGTCCACACTTAAAGCTCCAGTAGGCAACATTGTTTTGGTATAATTGAGTAAAAGTTTTATAATATCCTCTAAGCATGATGTAAATCAAGTGGTCTGAGACAAAGAATAGGTTTCTGCACCTCACCATGGCTCTGTGTTCAGCCTCTAAAGAATCAGTATCGTGCCGATGTGCATCAACCAATCAAAGGACAGCTCAGACCACTGCATTCCTATTGGCTGTTCTACTGCATATGCGCGTTCCCGTGCCGTCGGCTTCCT
>NC_065514.1:10804671-10809797 GCF_006386435.1 Epinephelus moara | reverse complement strand
GGAGGGAGGGGAAGGGTGAGGTGGGGCCGGGCCCGGCCGGAGGGTGCGAGGGTCGGCCGTGGGAGCGGAGCCGAGGGCTCTCCGTGGAGAGGGAGAGCCGAGCCGAGGGGGTATGTGCGGGGCGGGCTGCTGCGCGGTGAGGGAGAGCCGAGGCTTGGGAGTATGTGCGGGTCCGTGAGGGAGGGATGGGGAGGGCTGCTGCGCGGAGAGGGAGAGCCAAGCCTCGGGTGTATATGTGCGGGGCCGCAAGGGAGGGATGGGGCGGCCTGCTGCGCAGTGAGGGAGAGCAGAGGCTCCCAGAGAGGGAGAAATAGAACGAAGTAGGATAAAATACTCCCGTGCTCGTCTGGTAGGAGGAGCTCAGGGTGGAGACGAATGAAACCTAACTCAGATGAGACTCAAAAATCAACCGTTTTCAGGCTTTCTACCTACTGCAGCTTTAACCAGCTAAATTTGAAAATGCTTTGAAAACAAAATGCCCTCTTCAATTATCACCTATGCTATTTTAATTTTAGAAGAACTCACAATTTATTTGTTCTTATTAACATATTCTTCTGTTGCTGTTTTCAGACACCTACAAAAGTTAAAATAGTGCTATGATAGCAGATCAGAAATCCTACCTGATGCCACCCTACTAGCTGCTCTTTGAGTCCCTCCCTCTAAGTAAGAAATACACCAGATGAGCAACAAAATCATGTCATTTTAAGAAGTAAGTCAGGCAATAATTGGCTGTTCCCCATCATCCCATGAGCAACTGCAATCTAATTTCATGCTGCACACATTGCAAGTAGTTTTAACACAACAGCAGGACACAGTAAAAAGAGTTGGCTACCTTGGTGAGGTGTTGGAGGTGTTCAGCCAGTCTGCGGCAGCTCTTCATCTAACAGCTCACTGATGCTGCTTCTGACTGTTTCTATTCTTCCCTGCAATAGTTAGAACTGATCTGCTTTTAAAAATGCAGAAAATTATTATTTTCTCATTTTAGCTGTCAGTAATAACCTCGCTGACAAATATATCCTGTGACTACTTCACAATAAAAGCAGCATTATGGCCCTTTCATAACTGGTATTATCATGGCTCTCAAGTGATCTGATCACAAGTGGACGGCGCTAAATAGAATTGTAAATGAAAATCAAGATGCATTGTGATCACACAAACTGAGATGGTCTGGGCCACATTCAATCACGTATCTTTTTTGTAGTGTAAACGCTGATGTGTCCTGATGCGTCCCCTTCAAGGACTATGTCAACAATGTAGGACATGGTAGTAACTTGCGCATTTTGCGACGAGTTGGACGAAGTGTTGCGTGACCGTCCAGCCTTTTGCCCTGTAGACCTTTTTACTGTCAGTAAACAGTATGATGTTTTTTGGTGGGCGAGGCTTAGCTAGAGGCAAAACAATTCTCCACAGACACTAGCTAGCAAGTTCTGTTGGAGGGAGGGAGATGATGTGAGTGGTGTGTTCAGAAATATTCATTTCGAGTGCCGGAGCACACTCTGGCACAAACTGGACCGATCCTAAATTCGTAACGCTATCAGAATGTACTGTTCTGTTATTCAGAGCATCGCACTCTCAGAATGGCAGAGCACACTCTGAGCACTGTCTGAGCAGCAGAGCACTGAGCGGAGTGAATGTGTGATTAACTTAACTGTTCATTAATTCATGTAGAAATATAACGCTTTGTTTCTTCTACCAAAGGGCTCTCATTTTAGTGTAGAGTGTTAGACTGAATTTACGAATGCACCATGTCAGGTCACTCACTCTTCAGGACTGCGAGTGTTACTTGAATGAGTAATCACTGGCCAATCCGTATGCCCTCACTCAGTGGATCGATTATGTCACAGGAAGCTTTGTGGTTGATTACTATGCCAATCTTACAAAGGAGGACGACACTTAAATGGTCTCCTCCAGTTTGTTTTGCTATTAAAGCTAACGTTAGCTAATGCACTTAAAAGTTAGCATTATGGAGATATCCGATATTCCTATTAATACCTCCCCAGTTTCTGATGAGGTGGACATGATAATGCTTAATACACCTAACATTATTCATCCCTACAACATTAAATACTTTCTCCCTAACCTGATATGAAGTGTGGGCTGCACATGTGAGCATTTTTAGTGAACACCTCCGTCCAGTCCTTTCATCTTATCGCATTTAACCATAGTTGGCTTCATTTATGTTGACGGGCAGTGGCGGCTGGTATGCGATAGAATTTAAGTTTTGAGCCATGACTTCTTCTATTCTGGCTCCCAATAACACAACAAGACCACATTGTAAGACTTCTATGTAGCCTACAGCCCTGTGGTGGTGAGTTGTGTTTTGCCTCCAGCTAACAAACTGACGTGGTTGTGACGTCGGCCTTAAAAGGGTCTATGGAAGGACACCTGTTGAATTCTGCTGACAGGGATATCTTCAGCTATAGTGATACAACTGCTTACTTGACACAGGCAGCAAGCGAAGATATGGAAGTAATAACTCTGCGCAAGGCTCTTTGACCTTCTTGTGTAAGCGACTTAGGTAGTGACGAACACAGGTGTGAACAG
Organism: Epinephelus moara; assembly: GCF_006386435.1. Classification (NCBI taxonomy): domain Eukaryota; kingdom Metazoa; phylum Chordata; class Actinopteri; order Perciformes; family Serranidae; genus Epinephelus; species Epinephelus moara. Next base: position 10,807,253 of record NC_065514.1, on the reverse strand, counting down.
TGATTTGTTTTGGCTGTCGATCAGTGAAACACATGTCAGTACCAGGTGTAAACAGGCTCTGTGTTTCACCAGCTGAATGTGGGGGGACTGATAGGTAAACACTGCGGCTTATATAAATTAGATAAATTAAAAACACCGGATAACATGCTGCATCGTTTACTGTGAATCCCGCTGGGAAAGGCGGACCCGCCACTTAAGATGAGAGCTACCACATAGAGAGGTAATTACAGAAAGTAAATACAGTGAATGGCTACTGCTGAAAGAGTGCCGGCCATGAATAGTATTAACACCTGCAATGTAGCCAAGTTTTCTGGTGCACACTAAATCATGAGGTTGTTGTGTTCAGATTCATTCACTCTACAAAGCAAGTTTGAAAAGCTCAGTTTTGGTGCAGCAAAAACACAACACATTATATGCTGTGGAGGTACACTCAGAGGGGATAAATTCCCTCATTCTTTCCCCCTCACACTGCTCAGCTTTTTTCCTGCTACTCTGAATAACAATTGATGATTTTATTTTGTAATTTCATAGTTTTAATTATATTCACCCTGGGGGGCTTGCTGAAGCCACGCTCAGTGCAGCAATTACGCCCAAGAGGGGAGTAATGAGACATTTAGAGGACGACACTGCCAAAGATTTGAGGAACACTCCTTCCACACATGTTCACACATGGAGCTGATTTGCATGCACGCACACACTCCATCCACTTATAGAAAAGCAATTAGGAGATAAGCAATCAGGTGGAGTGAGAGATGGAGCGAGGAAGAGAGGAAGAGGGAGAATGAGGATGAGGGAGCGACAAAAGTAACAAATGAGACGTGATTGTTGTTGTGATGATTTGCTTCCTCTCAGGAAGAGTGCAAGCGTGAAGAGGATGTACAGCAAACATCCTCTGTGTGTCACTCCAGAGACTCGCAGTAGGCTGTAGGTAGAAATATGAGGTAATTGGAGTAATTAATCTAAGTGTGCATGGATGTGTGTTGTGTATAGGTTTAATGTGAATGTTGTGCGTCTGTCTGAAGTTAATGAATGAAAGGAGAATAAAAATCAGCTCGAAACAAGGAGACGGCAAATAAAGACAAATGTAAATGTCATCAAGGGAGCTGCTGTATCAGAGCAGTATGAGGAAGTGAAGCGGTAGTGTGGTAGTCAGGGCTTTTTGAAGAATGCCAACAGAGCAGCTCTGTGAGAAATTGCTATCAAACACTCCTGAATCACTCTGGTGACAGCTAAGAGAAAAAGAACAACACATCCATGCTTTGTTTTGACACCATATCTGAGCTGTCTATCTTTAAAATGTCAGCCTTTAATGAATAAAAAACAAATGTTAGGAAGGGTTTTTTTAAAGGTCACACCCACATCCTGTACCCGTAATGCCCAATTATGATGCCAAAATGTATTTTTGGACAGAATCTATCATTTCTTAACAGGCGAAAATCTGATGAAACCTTGTAGTCCGTTTATCACGTTGCTCATTTTACAATTGAGAAGTAAGAACCATTTTTTTAAAGCTGCATGATTTTATTTTGGCCACCAAATGGTACAGCTCTGATATAATTTTAAAAATCTGGCTCTTTCGCTGCTACGTTGGTTGCTGATTTTGTCCACGTTCGTTTCATTTTAGGAAGGTAGTGTATATGACGTTGATGAGGCGCTGACAGTGACTGTGTATAGACATAACACAAAGTGAATTTAAAAGGCAGCACGATTGCATACAAAGTCAATGGAAAGAAGCAAAGCGGTTGATGCAAATTGATGCCAACACATGTTCTTATGCGGTGAAAATGTTTCAAATTGAGCAAAAATGTATGCATATCCCCAGGCTTTATGAAACTATGATGTAAACATGTGGTGAAGTGAGGAAAAAGAATAGAGACTGGAGGGATATGATAGAAAGAACCAGAGTTTCTGGTGAGATCGGTCAGAGGCTGAACTGAATATCAACACAATACCGCACACAGTCTGTGCATTCGTTGCTTGCTAGCTTACAGCTCGTACAGTGGGTACAGTGACTGTTAGGGGCAAATTAATGGTCAAGTGGTCAAGTAAAGTGAAGTGAAATTAAAGTAAATGTGCTGTAAAACTGGAACACTAAGCTAAAAGAAGCTTAAAAACTCTGATTATTGCAGCTTTGCTAATAGAAGTAAACCTCTCTCTGTGTTATAATCAAAGCTTGTCTGTTCTTTGTGGTGGTAGCTGGTCCAGCTACGTGTGTATGCTAGTGCATGTGAGTGTGACCCACAGGCTAGCTAATCACTGCATCTCTGCACTGTGCTCATATGGCGTTTACCGGTTATAAAATCGTCCTGACTCGCAGTGGCAGGACGGTGTTGTGGCAGGAGTGTAGCACCCTGCCTGTGATTCCACCTTCAGATTAACAACGTTAGCTCTGTCAACACTGTTGCCATTGTTAGCACTGTTTGTGGAGTTAGCACCGTTAGCTGCTAGCCAGCTCAGGGGTCCATGTCATTGGTTCGACATCCCGTTGTTCCGATATGTGATTATACTAGGCTATACTGTATTTGTGTACCATAGAGGATCAGTAAACGCAACAAAAGTAGGCTACTGCTCGAGATACAAGT
>NC_065514.1:10772384-10804622 GCF_006386435.1 Epinephelus moara | reverse complement strand
TTTTGTGCCTAAACCTAACCAGACCTTAACCACAGGGCATCATGATGATTTCGGAACAATGGGTTTAATAAGGTCGGAACAATGGGCAGACCCCCAGCTCAGCCAGTTCCGTGTTGAGAAGCGTGAGCAGACAATCCTCAGATTCTGAATCATAGATATGCTCCACAAGTTCCTCTAAAACCAGGGTGAAACACAATGTTTGAAAGCCTGTTTCACTTTTGAGCTGGTCAGAAGTTTGCTAGTGATGTCACAGGGTCCTCATTATTTCAGCAGGGTAAGAAGTGAAGGCACTAGAGTCAGATTTTAAGGGGGTGTTGATGTAAATTACTCAGTAAAGTTGATATAAGCCTGCCAAAATACAGTTTCAATGCATCCCTAACAACTATCCAAATGTAAAAACTTACCCAAACAGGAGAAATAGATTCCTCCATTCATATAAAAATATGTAAAATTAAGCTAATATGAGTTTCTTGGTAATGTCCACTTCAGTGCTGATTTTACACATCTAGCAGAATTTGAATTTTGTGGTAAGGTAGACAGTAAAACATCCAAAAAATTACAATTATTTCAAAGCATCTTTTCCAGTCGACATCCTCTCACTTTCACGTGCAGTTTATTTCAAATGTGTCAGGTACAGGATCAGGAAACATCCACATATTGTATCTATATTAAAGAACCGCGTAAACTTTTATCACAGGAAAAATGTGTATGTTTTAAAGTGGCTGCCTCTAAAACCAGTTTCATGAATGTTTAACTTTCCCTCTGCCTCACAGAACGAGAAGTAACAAGACAGTCAACATCAAAGTAGTGACATGAAACAGCTGGAGAAGTGACTCAAGATGAGATAAATCCAGTGTGAGACAAGAGAAGGACAACCCGCACCTCTAAATCATTCCAACATTTCATCAGCTGAGGCTTTAACAGTCACACAAGTCCTGTTGTCTGTTAATAAGTCAACTGGTTTGATAAAAAACTTCTGTATTAAACTCTGGCATCAGTTTATATCTGAGGGAAACATGGAAATGCTCTCATTTATATACAAACAATGTCTGAAAAACACTCGCTGCAGCCACTAACAAGCTTAAAATTCAGGAAGCATCATCAGCTGTGTGCATGTGTGTGAGAGGGAATGAGCTAGATAAGAAGACAGAGACATTCAGACAGACGAGAGCTGGAGTGCGTCCTCAGTGGAATTACTCTCCGTTAAACAATCTAATCTTGAGGGAATCGCAGCTGTTCATATGAGCGCTTTTGTTTTCCGAGCTGAGCATTTGAACAACACATATGACACCTTCAGAGAGAGGAGAGGAGACAAGGAAAGAGGAGAGGAGGAGGAAGTAGAGTATGTCCATTGTCAAACACTGCAGATGGAAAATAAAATCTGTCCAGTGCAAACCACACGCTTTATCTCGAAAATAATTTGATTTAGATTTATTTTAAAGGTGTTTTAAATAAACAGAATGATTTGGTTTAAGGAATTCATTTTCTAAAAGTCTCAGTAATCTCCTGAAACAGCTGGGCACTGTAGTTTTTAGCAAACCTCACTTACTTAAGAGTAAATTGTGCATTTGTCGGGGACTATTTTCAGTCGCAGAATGATACACATTTGGTGCTCTAGGGAGTATTCCCTGCAGCAGGACAATGTATATGGGATCGGCTGAAGCCAAATGTCCAGACTTCATGGCACTTGCAGACTCAGACTTTGCGGGCGTGTTCCCAGTAAGTCTGAGAGTGCTGAGGGTTGTCAAAATCCACAATTCCTCCAGTCCACAAGGGGCCTCAAGCGCACTTCCTGCAGACTTCCATAGAGTCCGCTTGGGGTGCAGACTTCACTGATTTAATTGCCCATAATTCATTGCAATACGGACATCGTGGTAGTGTTTTTTTTTTTAATAGCTGACTAAAAAAGCAAAACTTATGCATATGTAAAACAGTTATTGTAGCCTATTAAAACAACACTTGAATTGTGTAGACTAGAAATAATATTAAACTACAGGTCTACCCAGTTTATTTAGTCATAACCCCGTCATTATTTACAACCATCTCTGTACTTAAATGTCTGCAGTCTGTCTTATACAGAAATTTATTTTGTTTTCTCACAAACCAACCTCATACATGGGATATATATCTTGTTATCTGCAGGGACAGATGAGCAGACAGAATGACAGCAGTTACAATGACTGTAATCATCGCCCGAATGTTTCCATGGTAACAAGTAAAACGCTCTCAAGGGCTGTCTATCAGCAGCTTGCGGTCTCTGGCGGTGAACTTGTCTCAGTATGTACGACTGACATCAAGAGGGCTCAGTCTGCAAGTCAAGAGGGTGGACATTTGGATTCAGCCCCCAGGAACACAGCTCAGCCTTGCTTCCAATTTTCCTTAGTGGTCACTCGCGGTATTGCAGCGAATTTACTCCCCTGCGACCCAAAAAGCATTTCCCCCATAATCCACCATTGTGAAAGAGACGTCTATAAAACTGTCGACACCTCAAACTGCAAACAAGGTCATTTATGACACTTGCTATTATGACATTTTTGGATTCCTGGAGATTTAATATTTGTAAAACTTTCCTTTAGCTGTGAAAGGCGATTTAAAAATCTTTTTGACATATGCGCCAGGCGAGCATTTCCATTTGACTGAATGGGCACCATCTTTGGGTCCAGTATCCTGTTATTACTATACATCCATAGGGATTAACTCATGACAAACTACAGTGTGTATCCTTGGTAATGAAGGAACATGCCAGCCAGTGCACCAGTGTGGCTCACTGATGTGTTTTTAATAGTTCTTGGACAACAGTGGAGCTCTGTGGCACAGAGGAAATAAGATATATCAGGCTGTGGATACACACACACAATACTTGGCAGCAGGTTTGTTGGTTTTTGACTTTTCATAGGCTTTGCTGACAATAAAAAGATATATCTAATAATCTAAACATTTAACAGAAGAAGCCGAACATCCCATATTTTAAAATGTCTCAATGTTAGATAAGAACCTTGCATTTCAGAGCGGTATTCTCAGTGCTAGGGACACATTTTTGAGAGTACCAAAGAAAGTGTGAAGGTGTGACACAGAGCCCTCATAAATCTTCTAACAGAGCCAATATCCAGTGTGTGTGAGGTTGAGATTTTGGAGATGGTTTTCACTGAGCTGCAACAGAATGTGACAATAATGGAGGACAAGTTTGAGTTGCAGTCGACTTACTTATTTGATCATTTCATTGAAGTTACTTTAACTGAAGTAGACATTTTCCAACAGCTCTCTGCGACGGCTTCACGTGTCCATTAATGCCAAAGTTCCTTTGAGCACTACACTGAACGCTCCCTGCTGCTGGCTGTACCCTGCTCAGGTGAAATGTAGATGAATAAAGCTGCACAGAAAAAGAATCAGCCATCACTTCATTAACCACATTTATTTGTTAGAAAGCAATTTTTAACCACAGAAACATCCCTCCTCCTCGTTGCAGAAACTTTTCGTGAGTTAACTCCATAATGACCCCATCTTGTAGACACGTGTCGATAGCGGTTCGGCCTTCTCTTTGACCTGATATTAAAGGGCCATCCAGGAGGGAGGGATGATGGAGGGAAGCGATGGAAGCCGCTGACAGTCTCATTAATCACACGCCAAGACAGAGGGGCGCTGGCCTTGGCTCTGACATGAGACACGACAGCTCAGACATTGTCTTGTTGCTCGTGCTATAGCAAGGTGCAACGTTTTGCTCCCCCCTCCCCCCTCCCTTACCCCTGAACCACCACTTCCCCGCAAAGGTCAGACTCATAAAGCAACAGACACCACCTGTTGACTTATTGATAATGTTTATTTGTTTCACTGAGTGTGCCTCCTGCTTCATTAGCTGCACAAGTTGAGTTAGCTGGTGTTCATTTTCCACCCTGCCTGCCACGCTCTTCAGCTGCCTCCTTTTGCTTTTGTTCTCCTGTCACTCCATCCGCCTGCTTCCTGCACATTTTGACGAGGAGTGTTGTACAATGACATGCTATTTATACAGAAAGTGTGTTTAATTTTTCAATAAAGATAACTGCACAAAAACAAGCATGTTGTCTGCTTTTATTTTGAAGTTTGGAGTTGGGAACATGACACCCTTGTCCACATAATTTTGGTCTGGGGATTTTTCATGGTTTCGGCCCTTTAGTTCCAATGAAGGGGAATATAAATACTAGGGCTGCCCTCGACTAAGAATTTTCCTAGTCGATCAATAGTCATCATTTAGGGCCATTAGCCGACTAGTCACTTGCATGTTTACGATATTAGTTTAGTTAGTTAAATGATATATTTTGGGCGGGGCAACACAATGGTTTGAGTTGAAGGTGTGAGAAAGAATAGTATCAGTAACATTGTTAACACTGTGCTACATTACAGAGAAATACAAAACCGTACTAATGAACCTTCATTAATATAGGCCTATATTTTATCTACAAGTGCACGTCACACACTGAGCGAGCCGCCTGTTACACCACTTTGGTGTGGAAGAATTTCACTGCCCTGCACAGAGCCCTGACCACAACCCCATCTAACACCTTTGGAATGAACTGGAAAACCGACTGTGAGCCTCACTAGCCTACACTAGTGTTGGACCTCGCTGATACTCTTGTGGCTGAATGGGAGCCAACCCCTGCAGCCAGACTCCAGACATTGTGAAGAGTCTTCCCAGCAGAGTGCAGGCTGTTACAGCCAACGCCTGTGGTTTTGGATTGAAATGTTAAGCATTGACAGCAGTGTAATGCTCAAGCGTCCACATACTTTTGGCCACACGCTGTACAAACTACTGCAGGCAATCAAAGAGTCATTTGTAAACTTGTCTCTTGTTCTTTTAATCTCTGTATTGATTCACATCAGTTCAAAATCCTTTGTTATTGCTGTTTCTTCAGTCGCCAAAGCAAAGGCACAAAAGCAGCAACAAAACGCAATTACCCAGAATACAACAGACGCTATCAACTTCAACAATACCCTAATTTGATTATTCAGTTGAAAAGCACAGTTTTTATTTAACTGAATTGTACCTCAATCATTTTTCTGAGCTGCATGTCTTGTTCACAGTGGCTGAGGGGCTGTAGGAGCCAAAAGTCAAAGTCAAAGTCCATTTATTTGTCTCCCTTGGGAGAAATTTGGATTGGAGACAGGGTACTGCTGCTTCAAACAACACAAAACATACAACTGGTAACCAGATAGGGACCAATGTGCAAAAGATATTTGCTCATCTGAGCTGTGTTGTACAATGCACTGGGCCAGAGGCATGATACATCAGGGACAGGTCACCAATCCAGTGCTGTCTCCAAATGGGACTACTAAGTGGTTTAAGTCTTGGGAACACTGTTTGTCTGCAATGACAACAAAAATTGACATTTCACTGTTAACCTTTTAAAAATGAAGAATGATTTTGAGCTCTTTATACTAGTTTCGGAGGAAGAAAAGAGACCGCCGGTGTTAAAGACATGCATTTGAAAAAACTCAGCACCAATGTCTCTTTCCAGAAATCATCAACCGGTTGCCCAAGATAATCCACAGACCTTGTTGTGAGCAGTTTCATGTAGGAACTATTTCCTTTGTACTGAACAACACTGCCCAACCATATCACCGCGCAGAAGTAGACATGCATCTACTGCTAGCTCACCTAGCCCCACTGAGCTAGCTAACATTACAGCTCAGCCGAGGATGCCATCAATGTTTACATCTCACACTGTCACAAGCACGAGCCTCTCACCCATGCGTAGATGCATATCTCCAACACCAAGCAACTTTTTCTTCCCATTATGAATTTTATGAACAAATCTGTGACTGAAATGTTCCAGGAAATAGTCGTGTCCTTTCCTCTGTTGATGTCATCCTGTTTCAGGAGGACAATTGAAGATATTCAACAACTGAGTGTAGATGTGGATCCAAACACTTAAGCTCCAAGGATAAACTGTCTGATCTGATCTCATCATCAGCTGATCAGAGTTCTGACGGGTTTGTTGTTTCTCTGTAAAACATCCCTCGGGTCACATTTAAAGGATCCTTATAGAAAATCAGTTCATTAAACTCTCAACTCTCACTATGCAACTCACACCGAAACAATCTAGATTGATAAACACAGATAAGAGGAAAACTATGTATTTTTGATTTTAAATGAGCCATCCCTCTAATAGATTTCAGTTTTGGACCATTGAAGACATTCTCGTGGGCTCCTGGGGATTGTAATGTATATATAAATTCCACAGATTTATGTTATAATGTCTACTGGCTGCATGATTTTAACCCCCTGACTCTTAATTAAATGTGTTTGGTATGTTTCACTGATCAGAAACAGCTCTGAATCGTATTTCCACAGTGCTGCAGGCTCTGCAGCTCTGTCTTTGTATTTCACTGAAAGCAGTGAGCACACAAGCCTCAGGCAACCAGATCTGCCTATGACAGGCTGATTCAGCCCCCCGGCGGTGATCTCTGAGACACGCAGACCAGATTTTGGGTCAGTGCCAGTGACCATATAACACTCTGCCATTGTGTCTTCTCTGATAATGCCAAATAGCAACGCACTGTGCTTTGACTTTGGTTTTTAATGTTGCTTCAAGATGAAATGCTGTTTTCCTTTTGTAAAGGTAAAGTTTGAATGAGAGAGATTATTGCAGGAGTGGAGATAAGAGAGGGCTGATAGAAGTCAGCTTCATAGTTGTCTGTGTGTGTGTGTGTGTTTCTCTGAGGCCAGTTTCAATCAGTTTTACAAACTATTTGACATGCAAATTTGAATCTATTTGTGCTCTGTTATACTGCAATACAGCAGAATTGTGAGTTTAGTCTACCAGGATGGCATATATAATAAGGATATATAAATGTACCTACAGTATTAAAATACAGTTAACTTGTCGTCTTTTCTGCCTTTGTAAACCAGATTATTTCGGTCTGGCATTGCATTTAATTTGCAATTCAAATACTGAGAATGATGTTCCGCACAAAAGGGTAATTATAACATAACTAGTGGTATTTTTAACCTCTATATGACCAAAGGTACGTGGACACCCATGTGTCATTGCTGAAAATGTAATTTCAAAACCACGGGCATTTATCTGCCGCTTTAACAGCCAGCACTCTTCTGGGAAGGTCAGGACAGTCACGTTCTTCCACATCAAACTGAGTATAATTATTCTTTATGGACCAGGCTGTGTGTACAGGAGCGGTTCAAATAGGAGAGGGCAAATTATGTTTTTTTTTGTTTTTTTTGGCTGTTTCATAATGTAAAGGGTTGGCCTGGGGGAAAGTCAGCTGAGTTGAAGAAAAAATATTGTTAGCTTTTTCAAGAATGGTTTGAAAGATATGTTTTAGAGTCATTGATAAAAGCCAGAATAAAAAAGCTTAAAAAATATTTAAACTTTGACCTATGACCTATAATTGCCCTGCACAATGTATTTTAAAAATCCTTTAACATTATTTAATTTTAGCTTTCTACAGATATTTTTAATTTTGTGGGTTTTTTTAATGTGTATGTAGGCCTGTATTAATGAAAATATGTGTTGAACCTTGAATAGATAATAGATAATGTTATATTCTACAGCACTGGTTCATTCACACTGGATGATAAAGAAAAGTTAAGAAATGGCGCCATTTTGTGGCCATATCTTTGAACTGCACTCCTCCAGTGCTAAGTCCCGCCCCTGTGTAGCCTCACAACCAATCACAACTCAGTATTTGGCTTCAGTTGGTCCAGGGGTAATTTGCCCTGAGATTTGCCTGTCAGGTAACACTACCCAAAACAACTCCACAAATAATATGATTATATTCACACTAAAGTTAAAAATGGTTAACAGTAGGGTAGAGGCTGCTGTTGTAATAGGAGCAAGATTTGTACATGGTCTTTTAGAGGGAAAAAAAAATGCCTGAAATACGAAACCCAGGACTAATATTTGCCCGGAGTGTTTTGCTTCGGTTGACTACTCGGCTGTTTAAATCAGTGCCACACGCTACAAGACGTAATTAGCCTTATAAATATTAAAACTTCGGTTTTCTTGGCAGAAATTTACTAATGTGACTCCTCCGGAAGTAAGGTATCAGTACTACGTAGCTGTAAGACGTCTAAATGTAGGAGGTTTGCGTTTGTTTTGGTGTCTAAGTCCAGAGTAAGTGATGGGCACGATGACCAACTTTTGAAACTGGCACTGACTGTTAGCTAGCTTCACGTTACAGTTACCAACCGTCCTCTGCGACGTTACTCCGTTAGTCGGTAAGTTCAGCAGTTAACAAAGGCTTGAAAGTGTTTGGGGAAACCTCAGTGACCTGTTAACTGTCGGAGGTGGTTTGTTGTGGTGTGTGTGCCATGGTGACACGGGGGTGGGTCCTGTCTTTAAGTTTTGCGGTTTTCAAGGCAACCGACCCCCGCTGCTGCTGCTGCTGCTGCTGTGAAGCCTGCAGGAGAAATCTCTGCAGTGTTTTGGAAATCCTTCCCCCTGAATCGACGAAATACATGCACCCATGATAATATGAGGTAAGTTTGCAATGCAGAACTGTTGATACGGTTGTTATGGAAGTTACTGTTTCTCCACAGTAGCATACATTTGATTTCTCTGTGTGCATTGTCCTCCAAAACACAGAAATATTGTTTAGCTCTGTCCACCAGCCTGACTGGTTCGACTTGGTTAGGAGTTGCTGAGCAAGTCTGTCTTGAGTTTTTTCTTGCCTCTTGTTGCTGCAAAGCATGGGGCATACTGTGTGTTTGATACAGCCTACATGGGTAAAACATTGGTTTAATGAAAGCATATTATTGCTGTAATAGTCCTGCTTGTCTGCAACTGTGGATCAGAAGGAGACTGTTGTTTGATCACATGGCTTTTAGTGCATGAGAGCATGTTCTCACATGGTCTGAGCAGGAAACTGATTTTTTTGGACTCTAAAAAAGTACAAAAATCCAGTCCAGTTGGCTCCACAATTTTTTTTACAACACTGTTTTTATTTATGTATTTGTTTTTACATTTGAGGGAAGGGTGATATGTGAGTACATGTATTGATGTATCTCTTTGTGCTTTATATGAATATGTGTAGGCACGTGTGTATATACAGTATTTGTAGTGGTACATTTTTTAGTTTAAGTCCTATTGCTATTATTATTTGAGTGAGATGGTCTGTATTTATTCATTTTCTCACCTTACTTATTTCTATTTGTTTTGTTGCAACTCTTTATATTATTTAACTCTGACATCACAGAGGGAAGGGTTAGACAATAGGTTAATTTTCACACACATGGACACATATGGATGAGATGCAGCTCTGTAAGTATAATTTATTATGAATACTCTGCAAAGAAACTAAATAAAAATTTGATTACAAGAAGAGTAATGTTTTCCCATGGTCTGTGCAGGAAACAGATTTTTTTTTGGTCTCAGCAGCTCTGAAAATAATATCCACTCCAATTGGCTACACCAATTTTTTCAATACAATATGTCCTCTGACGGATATGTTATCACCAGTAAAAGTTACTGCTGTCTGTGGAGCTGTAACAAGAAGCCGACTAGTCATTAAGTCGATTGACAGAAAGTCGCCAACTATTTTGATAATCAAGTAATTGTTATTAATTGTTGTTTTTCATTCAAATGAATGGAAGGGTTGTTTACACCCTCTCAAATATAGTTTAGAGTTATAGTTTATAACTTATTTTTCTGCATAATTAAAACACAAGAAAGGCAAGAAAAATGAATGATGAAATACAGTGCAGAAAGAGGCAAAAAGCTCAGAGGACTTATCTGAAGAACTTAAAAGTATAGAAGGAGAAAGAACAATACATAAAATAATACAAGTGATAACCGACTACTAATAGCAAAGTTTGATTGCAACAACAAAAACAGCAATAATAGTATGAATTTAAGAGCCGTAAATGTGAGTATGGAGATTTCTTTGTTTAATATCATATTAAACTCAATGTCTTTGGGTTTGCGACTGATAAAACAAGACATTTAAAGACACCACCTTGGACTTTGAGAAACCGGGATAGACATTTTCCTCTATTTTCTGAGATATTAAAGACCTAACGTTTAATTGAGGAAAGTAATTGGCAGATTGATCCATAATCAAAATAACTTCTGTTTTTTATTCACCAGAGTGAATATGATTAAATCAGTTTTATTTGTCTGTTTTATTTTTCTTGTACGTATGTAAAAGTTAGGGTGGGTATCCATTACATTTTTTTCAGTACTGCTGCCAGTATGATACCTGAGTTTATTATAATTCAATTTTTTTAATACCTCATATTGAGCATTATAAGAATCTTTTTTCTACATTAAAAAATATGCCGAACATCTCAAAAACAGCGTTAAAATTTTGACTGAACACAAAGCAGAAAAGTCCAAGAACTTAGTCTCTTCAAAATTAGTATTTCAGGAAAATTTCTCATCAAAGAAAAAGTCAACAAGAGCCAAAGCCAAAAGCTTTACTCATTGAATAAATAAAGTATTTGATGTATTGCATGATGTTGACAAAAGAGAACATTGCAATAGCAATAAGAACGGAAATTTCAATAAAATTGTTATATGGAATATTTTAAGAAAATGAGTTGTGAAATCTTATGTTATTTTCAGTGAAGTGAAAGACTGTCTCAGACATGTTTGTGGATGTCCAAATCGAAAAGGCTGCCCACTAGAAGAGAGACTCAGTAGAAATACTGCCTCTTAGTAATAAACTTTAGTTATATAGCACCTTTTATACACCAAATTCAGGTCAAAGTACTAAACAAAACAAAAATAGATCAGGCAAACCATTAGCACTGTTATATTTTTATTTTTTATTTTTTTTAGATCAGGGCTGCAACTAACATTTTGGTTTTATGTTTTGATTTTTTTCAAATTGATAAAATAATTGTTTAGTTTATAAAATCTTGAAAAAATAGTGAAAAATGCTGGAGCCTGGTGATGTCTCCAGTTGCTTGATTTGTCTGACAAACAGTCCAAAAGACCAAATATACTGAATACAGTGAAATAAATAAATCAGAGAAAAGAGCTGGAACCAGAAGACATTTGGCAATTTTTGCTTGATATAAGAGATAAATAATTAAACTGATTATTGATGTTGATAGATTCTTTTCTATCAATTAATTAATCAACTAATTATTTCAGCACAATTCTAAATAATTGTATGGTTTTATCCAGTCTCTCTTCTCACCAGTCCCGTCTGCACAGTGTATCCTGTGTCTTTGGCTCTCCCTGTGCCTCCTAAGAAGATTAGCTGTCATACATTAGTCACTAGGCCGTCCTAAACAGGACACATACAACTCACTCTAGGTCTGCCAGCCTGTGGGACAGCTCCAGCTACAAAATTCAGCCGTCACTGTCCTGTGAAAATTCACTTAGTGTCCCCGTTGGCCGGATTGAGTTACTTGACATCAGCTTTGGTGGGACTGAATGACAGTAGAGCCTGGTAGAAATTCTCCCTCTTTTTTGTCTCTCCTGCACTTTTCCCTCTCTCATTCTGTAATTGCTTTTCTCTCCTGCTTTCTCTCTGACTGTCTGTCTCTTTATTCGGCACCTCCACCCCACCTGTCCATCCTTAGCTCGCCTGACAGTCAGGTGATTACAGCCCTGCTGCTGTCTGTCTGCATGCTGACTGTGAGGAGTTGAGCTAGCCTCGTGTCCTGCGTGTATGCTGATGATCATTGTCTGTTTACAACCGCTGAAGCCCCCTGTAAGGGCTTTAGAGCAGCTTAATTCCCCCCATCTGGTAGCTGAGATAAATCCTTAGTTTCCCGGGGAATGAACAGAGAGCATGAGCAGAGCAACAGGTGAGTTGTTTCTTTGCTTTATTCTTACCAGAGAAGCTCAGAAAACCAACAGTAATGAAAACCCTAAAACAATTTTGAATTTAGAAATGACTTTGACTTCGCTAGTGGTCTGCTTCTGTCTGTGTCTCTCTTGCATTTGCTCTAAATGTGGTTACTGTTGGCTGCACATACTGTAAATGCCCAACATGGTCCGTCTTTGAGACAGAAACACAGCACCACCCACAACTGAAATAGTTTTGTAAAAGGTGGCAGCACTGGTGCTGCTGCTTACAAGCAGGGATAGAAGAAGTATTCAGAGCCATTCCTTCGACCCTGAAAAAATTTTCATTGGTTTATCAGTTACTCACCCTGTGTTACGCTGAATTTGTGAAGATGTTTTTCTCATGTGTTTCCAGTAAACAAAGAACACAAAACCGGAGAAAATTCTTGATGAATTGAAGTAAAAGGGTGTGCGTTTAGCAACAGCAAAACTACACTCACACTCAAGTTATGCAGTATAATCCAAGTCTTATTCATCTAGTCGTATGCTCAGTACTTCCCAAACAGACAGCCCTTTCTGACTGGGAACTGAACGGTAAAGTAAAACTATGCTCCCTTCAAAGCCAGACTCCACTGACAAAAACTGTAGTTTTATCTCGCTGAACATGAGAGCTGCTGGTCTACCACTGCCTCACTCATTTAGTTTGCTGGTTTTATTGTGCGACTTTGCTGAATCTGAACTAACCCTTTAAAACACCAACATAATTTCGGGGGTGAAGTATTCCGTTAAGTGGAAGTAGAAATACCACAATGCTGAAATGCTTAAAATTCTTGTGTTAAAGTTTTAGTGTCGTATTATCAGCAAAGTATCCAAGTATGTGAAATGCCCCCATATTTTGTTTTAAAGACTGTCGCTCTATATTATTAGTTAAAAACAGATGTATACTGTAAACTTTCAGTTCAAAGCCTAGTCCCAATTAAACGGCCAGTCCCTTTTACTAGCTCAGTGTGGCTACACATTTTGACAAATGAAGGCCTGTCTCAGTTAGACGCCTGGTCTGGTTGCCAAGCAGTTCATTTTTATTAAAGTTCTTTGGATGTATAAAACCAGGTTTCTGGCTGCCCACTTGAGCTAACATTAGTTAGCTGTTTACATCATGCATACAAATATAAATGTTTAAACTTTTGTCAGTGTGGAGATGCTATATATTGTTAGCTTGGTTAGAGTCCCCATAATTTAATCATTCAGTTTGCTTACTAAAACCATGAGCACCAAAGAATAATTTATTTAGATTTACTGGCCTGGTAAACATGAAAGACGAAATGGTCATAATGTCAAATTATGTGTTCATTCCTTGATAACCCTGCAAGTTATTCTTATTCCTTTAGTCTGTAAAGGTCCTCGGATCAAAAGAATCAAAAGGGTTTTTCATTCAAATTAATCCAAGTTGTGAGGATTGTTTTAACAGGATGAAGTGGTGTTGTGTCAGTATGCTGGGTGCCGTAATCCTCGGGTGTCGTAAAACAAGCGTCATAAGCGTATCTCGGAGTTAGAGCAAATGAATGATTCATTATTTATATGTTATCTGAAGCCTAATTTTTATACAAGTAATATTCATACTGGTTTAAATAAACAATTTGATTTGAATTTCAAAGTACAATATTTCCCACTAAAACTGGGAGTAAATGCATATAGTAGGACAGAATCCAGATAGTTAAGGAAAGCACTGATATGTTAAAATTGTACTTGAGTACATGCTTTTAGTTTCACCAGTGGTTAAAAGCTTTAATCAAACAGCTACACATATTTTCATCATTGTCTCCTGGCACAGCTTCACTCCTCGTCTTGGGTCCGTAATTCCTGTTTGTTAGAGGAGGAAATGAATAAATAATGTTGTAATTATACTGTGAGCTCTTTCTCTGTCTATTCTGAAGTTATTGTTTTTCTGAACCTACCTCTGGAGTTGTTTGTCCGGCGCTGTGCCATGCACTCTCATTCCTTGTGGTCTACTTTAAATGCATGGTGAGTTTGCCATGGTGGCCAGCGTGGAGACGCTGTGCTGATTTGTGTATGAAAGGGTTGAGAGGGCATGATGTGAGTCTGCCAGTTACACACACTGAGCCTTGTGTTTGTTCCTAACACAATCAAAACAAGTGTCTGTGTGTGGTTGCACATGAGTCTGTCTGGATTTCTGGGTAAAGATGTATACTCTCCTGATGAGTGTGTGTGAGGCTTGTGTGTTAGGTAAGAGATGCTGTAAGATGCACCGGGCTAATAATCGTCTTGTGGTAATCTGGGCTCTTGATGAAAGAGGCAAAAACGCATGATGACCAATTTTCTCAGTGAGTGCTGCTGTACAGAATGTACCTTGCATAAAGTTCACAGCATGTTTCTCTGATAATGATGCTTGTTAACGTCTGTGACTTGGTATGTGGTTGCTTTTTTTATATACATGATTTTGATGACATTTGAGAATTTGGTTGTGTCGCTTTTTGGAGGACTTGTGTATAAATTACTAAATTAAATGCTCTTCTTTGTGGCACTGTAACAGGCTGTTTTTGGGGTGAGGCACTGGCATGTATGTTTAGACTTGTCAGAGATGTATTGCAGATGCTGAAAAGCACAGCTTGTGTTCATGTTGTGGAGTTGCCATAGTGAACGTTGCAGCTCCAGGCAAATTCTTGGGGGACTTTATGTGACATTGTGAACCAGCCATCTAATCCAAGCTCTGTTACATGCGTCTGTCTATGATAAAAAACTGTAAACGGTGAGTTGTGCAACCTGACAACACAGGGTTTAATTAGAGGTCCAATAAACTGAATGCTTTACTTGTGTGTAGTCTAACAAAGAGTTCATGTCACCCTGGAAACGAGTCCTTAATTGCTGCACCTCACACAAGATGTCAGACAAAATGTACTGTGACTCCTCTGCCACCTCCAAGTGCATAATGGATAAAATAACCCACATTAATGTACATTAGTTGGCTCTCATATCACACATTTTTCAGAGGCATGATATTTGTGACACTCTTTTTAAAGTACTTACACGTTACCTGGAGTAATTCTTTATTTAAAGGCTGTAACTCATGTTTATATTAATGATCAATTCATCTGTGGCTTAATTTTTATTTAATCATCAGTTTTGAAATGATTGCCTTACCTCATGATAGCATTTAATCCTATTTATTGCCCCCTTAGGACGTCACACAGAAGTAATTCCTCCGGTTTGAGAATGATACACACAATATTTATGAGATGCAGAATGTGCAGTGGGACACGTAGTTAAGATCTGATATATGGAGCGAAGATGTTTGTTTCCGGAGGAGCTTTTTCTTCTTTAATTGATTTCTGCAGGATACCTCTGTCTGACAGTTTAATGCTGTAATAGGTTATAGATACTAAACACCTGATTTTATTTTATGTTTCAGTTGCTGCATCCAAAGAGATTTCCTCTTCCTTATCACTGACGACCCACCCATCACTTTTCCTTAGCTGCACCTCTGTGGATTGTTACCAGCCTACTGACATGGCCTACAATCAGTGACCTTCTGTAGGCATGGCTTTTAAAGTGGACCTTGCGGCAGAGCCAGATCAACAAGAAAAGATGCAGAAGGTTCTTGTGCCTGGTTGAGACAGTAACTGAAGTCAGAGCTGAGACCTGAAGGAGGCACCAATTGGCTG
Organism: Epinephelus moara; assembly: GCF_006386435.1. NCBI lineage: Eukaryota > Metazoa > Chordata > Actinopteri > Perciformes > Serranidae > Epinephelus > Epinephelus moara. Next base: position 10,789,213 of record NC_065514.1, on the reverse strand, counting down.
ATAGGTGAATGGAGACGAGAAAGAACACCACAGCAGGGGTTCTTTTCTGGACCCCTGCCCCAGTCCGCACCTCACGTACGAGCTCAGTAGTATCTGAGGACGCGTGGGAGGATGAGGATGAAGACCAGGCAGAGAAGAAAGATGACTTTGTTAGCCAGATGGATGAGAATGGCATCATTGGACTGTCGGAAGCACTGGAGGATGTGGAATTAGGGGAATCTTGTAATCCTAACTTGTACCCTGGACCCCTCACCACAGAGGAGGCAGAATCAAGTGGACATGAGAGGGATACACCTGAGGAGCTGAGTTACAACCTGAGTCAACGTCTGTCCCATGCCGAATCACCTAGAGAGAATGTACAGTCACCATGTGGGTCTTTGAGTATATATCATTTCATTTCTTCAACCTTCAACCTTCTTCAAACTTTTAATTTTCAAGTTCTTGTACTCATATGCTCAAAGGAACACCTGACTTGTTTTGCATGTTTGAGCTTATTAACTAGAAACTACTTACGCCTTCTTAATCTTCGTCTTCTTTTGAGTTTTATTGGCAGTTGGCAAACCAACTTTTTTAGTTGCAACACCGCCACCTACTGGACTGGAGTTTAGAGCAGTAGCTTGGCAGGATATGAAAACCAAAACAAACAAACAAAACACTTGAATTCAATAAATCGTTCCTGTTACTCTTGCGTACTATCCTCGATGTATTTTTTTTTTTTAGCAGATTCTCCAATTGAATGTGTTTTTCATCCTGATATTAATTCCATTTTGTCTTCATCATACCCGTTGCAATCTACACTGCAGCTGACCATTTTGCTGACCACAATGTGTCTTACTAGTTTGAATATATGCTTTTATAGGTCCAGGCAGCCATACGTTCTACTAATGTTTTCTACATGACTTGTTTGGACTATAAAATGTGCTAAAGCCCAATGTGATGTCATCAGGCTGCTGGTATTGTCTGGATGCCACTCCACAGTCTAAAGATATGTTATAGTATGTATAGTTTATTGTCAAGCATTTTAGTGTCAAACACTGCACACACATAGTCCTGCAGGTCTGAAGGTCAGACATCAATATTCATATAGTCAGATGTTTGAGCAATACCAGTAAAGCTCATCGAATTTCAATCTTGTAAACACGCTGGTGTGGTCCTTAAAAGCTGGAAGAGTTAGACCTCTTTGTTGTAGGAGACAATTTATGTCTGTACTGTGCTGAATCCTGTCTTCTTTTTTCCCCATCTCCCCATGTTTTTGGCAGTTGAGGACTTATTGGAGAGCTTCAAAGCACGGACAGTGAATGAGGAGGTGAGGCAGAGGAAAGAGGAGCAGGGGACAGAGTGTGTCTCTGAGTGGGACAAATGCTTGGTCATGCCAGAGGAGGAGAAAGATGGAGAGGAAGCAGGGAATATGAGTGACAGGAAGAGAAAGAAAAATAATCACACTAGCACACCAAGAAAGCTTGAAACGACGAATGACTTGACTGAGAGCTACATTTCCAAAGGAGAGATCAAGAAAATCAGCCCTACTCAGTCTTCTAGTGTTCATCTCTTAGCCATGGAACCTGCTAGAGTCTCCAGGCATCACTGCCCAATATCCCAACCTGCCTCACCTGTCACAGCTCCCACTTTCCCCCACCTTCTCCACTTCACTCCTGAGGAAATAGCCACAGCTCCGGGGATTGACGCTGAAACCTTGCCAGAGATAAGCCTCACAGAAAGTCCCCCAGCATCACACAGGAGCCACATACCGGTAAGCGTCAAGTCCAGATATCATTGTCCCGAGGTACAGCTCAGGGCTTCTCCTCAACCAGCAGCCATATTTCCTGAAGAAGTCATGTCCAGTCATTACAGCGCTGTAAGTGATGGGCCTTTAAAGGGATCAGAGAAGTCTGATAAGCCTCATAAAAAGCCTACTCCCTCACCAAGGAAGATGAGGCAGCCCTCTCCTGAAGCTGCATGTTCAAGGACTCGCTCCCTCAGCACAGTCAGGGCAGACATTTTAAAATTCAAACATCAGACCACAAGTCCTGACAGAGAGTCGAGGACACTGAGAGCTAGGAGTGATGCTGCTGAAGTCGATGAATCCAGGTGAGACGCATTCCCACAGCTATTTATTTTAATCCCACCAGTCAGTTTTCTAAAATGATGATTGTATTTTTTAGCATAAAAAGCACTAAACCATGAAATGTATTGTATTTTCAGAAAAGGGCCTCTGAGTTACCCCACGCCAGACTTCTCCAAGGTGGAGCCCAGGGTCCGTTTCCCTAAAGGTGGCTACAAGCCCCCTAAGAGCAGACGCTCATCAAACAGGGAGTCCCTGTCACCTGAGCCCCCCTTCGTGTTTAAATCCCCTGCTGACATTGTGAAAGAAGTCCTGCTGAACACCACAGATGGGTCTCCTGCTTCATCAGACTCGGACAAAACACCAGTCAGTGCCCTCAACGCCACTGTGCCTCAGGAGTTCAGATGCCGCCAGCAGGCCACCGTACTGCTCGAACAACTAGAGGTACGGGTAGAGACTGAGAGTACATCTACACTCAGCTGGTTGTAGTTAAATGTATAGTATTCAGGATTTATCTCTCAATCATCACTTATGACCCACCAGAAGTGTGTGGTGGTGTATTTATCTACACTTTGGACAATTTCAAAAATGGTCTCAAGGTTAAATAAAGATCAAAACACCAGTGTCGTTTGACATTAGACCTCTTGCATAAAAGATAAAAACAACACATAAATAATGTAAATGACTGAAACTGCTAAAATGCAGTTAAGTTTACTTTAAATTGACTCCACTTACATACATAAAACAGCACACAGGATAAGACAGCCTTCAGGGCTTTCTGCCAGAAAGTACTTTTTGGAAGAAATCTTTTCATTCTAACCCAAACCATGATCTTTTTCATAAATCTTCATGTCTGTCTGGCTTAAAAATCTGAAGGCAAACTTCTCCCAACAGCCATAAAACATGGATTAACAACATTGTTTGACCATTCCTTTTTGGTATACCTTTAAAAAACACTTTAGCCAAACTAAGCATTTTGAAAAAGGTCTCAGTGTGAAAGAAAGATTAAAACACAAGCTTCGTTTGACATTAGACAACGAAGCTGAGATTTGGAAAACAATGAAAGCCCGGTAGAGGCTTTGTGACAAGAAGACAACTTTCTGTGACTAAATAGCTGCTCACACAACACAGGTGATGCTATTAAGCTCAAGACTTTCCAGTGAAGTATGCAGTTGATAGTAATTTGGTCATCATTACGCCACAGCAGTGCAGGAGTTACTGTTCACCTGGTTGTAGTGGCAGGCAGCCAAGACCAAATCCCTAATTTATAGTTGTTAATCTTCTGACAATGGAATGAAAAAAAATCTGTAAATGTGAGTCAGCATTGAAACACAGTACAGTTGATCACAGAGGAGGAGACAGAAGAGAGGTTTCACAGCTGGGACTCAGCAGAGGAACCAGACTCTCTGTCCCACTCCATTATCTGTAAAAATATTAGGCTTTAAAAGTCATTATATAGTCTTAAATTGGAACTTGTGAGGTCTTAATTGCCACAGATTGCCTATCCATCATCTTTTTATCTATCCTTCATATATCTATCTTTTAATTTTTCTTTGTCAGAGACCTAAAAATCCACATTTCTGATGTTACAAATCTTAAAACTTATGACTGAACCTGAATCTGAAAATACTTGCATGGATGCATGTTATTTTTAAGTGTAGACTGTATTGTTAAAATTAGTCAGCTTAGTGTTAATGTTGTCTGGCATTTTCAGGCTTTTTCATGCTCCCAAAATTTATTTTATTTTGTCAAAATACTTGTCTTTTTTTGTCTTTGGTCCAGTGCAGGCCAGACCCAGAGTTGCTTTATTTGATAAAGCACCGCTTACATGTTTCGTGTTATTTGATTATTATAAAGCAGAAACACTTTTTATGACTTTAAATGTATCCTCCCACTTCTGTCTGAGGACCAGCTGAAGGTGTCATGGGGGCTCCTTCCCAGGGGCAGCAGTAAGCCAGCTGTCCCACTTTATATCCTCCCTGTTGCTGTAGTAACGCTTAAGGCAAACAGTTACACATCATGCACTGAGGGAGGCACACAAAAGTGAAATCAAACCTCAAAGTTTGTTTTGTTATGAGCATATCAAAGTGACTTCTATTACTACACAGTACCAAAAAGAATAGTGAAGATGAGAGCTTCTTCATTCTGGTGCCTGTTTTCATAGACATTTTATGAGGGAACATGAAACAGTAATATCCTTTCTGATGAAGTCTTGGATGGTTTACAATCCCGCCCTTGTGTATTTTGGCCCATGTTGCAGTATTACAGTCTTAATGCTTTGTGTTTAATCAGTGTGCTGCACCAAAGTAATTACAAAGCTTGGACTAGTGACTGATCTTTATACAGATACTTTGATTGAAAGAGGAAATCTCTACAGATCATTGACCTTGAGACAACATTTTTTTTTCATGTAATAACAAAGTATGAATTAGTGTTTTTTGGGGTGACTTTTTTTTATTAATGTCATTTTAAATTTACAGTCCAATACTGGTCTTTTCTCTCTCAGCACCACCTATGTCATTTAAGTTTGACTTGTTCCCATGCTGTAGTCACACTAGTCTTAGTATGACAATAGATAGTCAGTACATACATGTACAGCTTTATGTTATCTGCACCACACCAGTGTAATTATACCATCTCTAAAGGCATTTTCTGAAAGTGGACCACTGTGTTAGAGCTTGCCAACATGTACACTACTTAAATTACATTCTCTCTGTAGGCGCTTATGTGTCCGTCAACCATGCTACAAACTCTGACCAATCAGACCTAGCCCTTGCCATTAGGGATCATCTGATTGGACAGAATCTGCATATATAAGGGAGGTTTATTCCACTTGTGCAGCTGTACTACTGTTAATAGTTGAAGGAGGAAAGTGTGACAAGATGAATGTAGATGAAGGTAGGAATGCCATAGAGAAAGTAGAAATTGGATTTGCTCCCATTCAACCTCAGGAGCATCTGATGTTGGTTGATCAGGTCTAGCTCAGACTGTGTCCCAGTGCACCCCATAGGTGTTGGATGAGATCAGGACTCTCTTCAGGCCAGTCAAGTTTTTTTGCACCAAACCAGGAGAAACATTTCTCTTGGACCTCTCTTTGTGCACAGGGATGTCCCTCCGCACAAAGCTATGTTGAAATAGGAAAGGGTTAACCCCAAACTGCTGACACAAAGCCGGAAGCTCACTGTTGTCGGAAATATTATTTCAAGCTGTAGCATTAAAATTTTACTTCACTGGAACGCAAATGATGAAAAACAGCCCCAGGGTGTACAAATATTTTTGATCTGCTCTATTTATCTGTGACAGACTTACAAATTACACCAGAACAGTCCATTCTCTCTGCACTCATTCCTTGTCTCCACTCTTTTGCCCAACTCTCGCTCCAACTCTTCCTTTTTTTCCATTCCTCCCTTTTTTCTCACCTCGCGTGCTTTTGCACTCTCTATTTTCCTCCCCGCCCTTCCTCTCGCTTTCTCATTTCCTCTCCCTCTCCTCTGGCTGCAGGAGAACTACTACAGGCTGCTGACTGAGTACGCTGAGGCGAAGAACACCATTGATCGCCTGCGTCTGGAAGCCAAGGTAGTTAATCTAGAAATCCGGCTATAATTTATCACTATTAATGGTGTGCAGTGGTGCGGGGATTCAAAAAACAGTACATATCGGTGCCATAAAGATTTATTTTTGGTCTTAATTCTAAATCACTACAACACCTCTAAGTTATGAGAAAGTTTCCAGGTGATGGAAGGCTTATTTTTCTCAAATATTTGATTCATTTCTGCAATGCTGTGGCTTTCTTTTAAAAAGGAAGCAGCAGTGAAAGCACTATTAATATCAGTTTCAACCTCCCCGTGTTTTTTGACAATGTAAGATTAAACTACCCATTTTATCTCTGACATTTTTGTGAGAGGCATCGTACATAGCAACTGTTTTATGTGCAAACAAAAGCTGCAAAAAAAGACACAACAGCTTGAGATACTGTGTGGAGAGGTCTCTTCTATAGTCTGTACAGTAATATCTGAGAACAAATGACACTCAGGATGTTAGCATATACTCGTACACTGCACACACAAGTCAAATCAAGACCAGAATAAAAGTCAGGGTGGTACAGAGAATCCAGGACACTGGAAACCAACAGAAGGGCTCCTCTAAAATAAACCAAGGCCACAGTCCACATGAAGTGGGAACTGTAAGAAAGTCTTGTGACAAAACTCTTTCAGCCAATGACAGTTATCCCTTTGTGTGTGTTTTCTCTGCATGTGGTCAGTACTATTTTAGAATCAGTAGCATTGGTTGTTCATCTGCCCTTGTAAGTCTGTAGGTCATAATTTATCCATTGATTGAACAGATAGACTATCATTGCATTGCTTCACTTCGGGGCTTTCAGATACCCCAAACATAATACCATTTACTTGTTGCTTTGGTATTTTTGTGGCCATGTAATATGACCCAACAATATTCTGTGCCTTTTTATGTGTGGTGTCAAGATGCCTTCACCAAGTACAGGAATAAAAGGGCAAAGATGTCTTACTAGAGGGATAGTTCAGATTTTTTGAAGTGGATTTCTGTGTTCTACATACAGTAGATAACAGTTGGCATGCCCCCAGTTTGGAGAAGCAGACAGGAGTACGACTTAGAAGCTAAACAGTGTACTGCTGCAAAGGGGTCAGCAACCAAATGTATCTTAGCCACCTAAAAAAATCAAAATCAGTTTGAGTGTACATTGTATTTAGAATATTTTCACTGCTTTACCTTGCCAACAGACAGCAATTTCCAATGAGGAGTTGAAGCCATTAAATGGTGCCACCAGACACCATTGAGTGTTTTAAAGCGATAGTTTGGATTCAGCAAAGTCACACAATAACACAACAAACTACCCATTGAGGAAGCAGTACACCAGCAGCTCCCATTTCTTTTATCAATGGAGTCCTGCTTTCATAAGAGCATAAATGGGGAACTGAAGCCGTTAATGGCTTCCCCGTCAGAAAGGGCTGTCTACGGCAAGGTAAAGCAGTGAAAATATTCTCAATCTAGGGTACACTTGAACTGTTATTTATTTTTGTAGGTGGCTAAAATACATTTTGCTGCTGCCCCTATTCACAGCAGTACACTGCTCAGTTTCTGTGTTGGTACTCTGTCTGCTTCTCCAAACTGGGGGCGTCCTGACCAACATCTACTGTGTGTAATACACTGACTATGGGTAAGAACCTCACACAACCCAATTTCAAAACATCCAAACTGTCCTTTAAAGGGAATTCTAGCATCAAGATATAAATATTAATAATGATAATTTTATATTTGTATATATAGCTGGGCAATAGCAAAAGAGTCAAGATGAGCTAATCTGATAAAAGAATATGCAGTTAAAAGTGCAAAGAAAAATCTGATGAAAGCAAATTCAAAAAGGGAGGTTCATACAGTAAAGCCAGATATGCTAATTTGTTTATTTCAGATTTATATTTTTATCATTATTTATGCTATTTAATTATTATTATAACAAATATCATCTTTATTTCTACAGGATAGACCTAGAGAGTACGAGCAGCCCAGGGACAGAAATTGTCAGCACATCACAGGCAGACCAGTATGTCAGAACCAGTGATTAGAAATCTTACAAAAGAGGGACAAGAGGAGTGTTCAAGTTTAGTGAAGTAGCTACTTTCAAAAATTATTGGCCCGTTTCTGTAGGAGCAGCGGCGCTCCACAATCAGCACCAATTAAAATCAGCTTACTGGGTTCTCCGCCTCTCCTCCATCTCCTTCACCACAGCACTGAAGCACCATCTGCCTCATCCTCCCTCTGCTTGTACAACATCACACAGACAGGGTGGGAGGAGTAGCTTTACGCTGAAATGATTTGTCAGATTATTTTTCAAACGCAGAGTTTTAATGTTGTGTGAACCCTGAATGATTAGTTCAAACAGCAGGTAATGCATCTTCTTAGACTTGAATCAAGGGATTCCGTAATCTTCTTATTACAAGCTCAAGTAATGGTATTTTATACAAAACTCATTTTGTTTTAAATTAATAACTTAAACACTTCACATAATATTGTATTCTCTTTTATCAGAAATAGATTCTTGTAGATTTTATCTCTAATCCTTCAGTTTCCTCTTGTGGCTCTGCATCCATTTTATCAGAGACATGGTGGGTTCTTGTCTGATTAATGATCTCATTTTATTTCAGTCCATCCTTCTGACCCATTTTTTTAAGTGTCTTGACTCTTAACAGAAAATAAAAGCAGCTCATAAGCTTTTCTATGTGCTTATCCCACTGTGTGTGCACATGTGTTTTAATGGGACGGTTGAGGTCAGTTTAAGGTCATTATAATTTATTGCATAGAGGGGAGGGGCGTCCATTCATTCTTATCGTCATTCAGTTCTGTTTGTGTGTTAACAGGAGGGGAGGGGCGAACACCCAGTGTGTGTGTTTAACCCTTAGTTATATCACACACTTCAGTTCAAATTCAGTCAGTTTTCTGCTCTGAAATGACCTGTTCGTTGTTGTGGGTTCACAATTTGCCTCTTCAGTCAGAAAGTGAAAACATGTGACTTAATTTCACTAGATGGGAATGTAGGTTAACTCTATGTTTAGCAAATCCAATTGAGTTGGATTGTCTCAGTGTTTTCCAAGCGATATGATTACATTTGTTTTTCTGCAGACATTTTTAGAGTGAGAAACTTCCCAACATGTTATAGAAACTGTTTTCGTCACCAGTACCAAATATACTGTTGCTCAGGCTGTTCTTTCGCCTGGCTTAGTCTAGAATTGATCAATGATCCAAAAGTGTTAAAGTCTTGAATTGTGACAGCAGATGAAGTCATTGCCATCATGTCAAAAAAGAATATTCCTGCTAAGCTGTTCACATAGCTAATGAAAAATTAATATTCCCCTAATAACCTTGTTTACATGCAGCCATGCATACTCCGATTAACGTGCCTTAACATGTCATTTATCATGTCAAAATATAGAGAAGTGGAACAACTGAAGCCGCTTGTGCCGTCTTGCTTCTTTGCCTTCATCAGCCACATCTTGTTGAAAACGTCGTAGTTATGATATCTGCGCATGTCCACAAAGCTTTTGATAACCAAGTCTTTTGTAATGTTTAAAAGTAGGGATGTTTCTCCTTCAAACCACAAATGTGGGCTTTTCTTTTGGGCATCTCTACCCCAGCCTTGCAAACTGTTGGTTTGTGTATAACGTATCCATGACACAACACAGAGCTGACTGAAACAGGCAAAAGGCCATGTGTCATAAACTGCATTAAAAACCCCAAGTGAGACGCATTTTCGGAATGCTCCTAAAACCCAAATAATACCAGCATGTCCTAGTCTTCATCAGAAAATACTCCATTTGAAATAAGGCATAACTCAGAATATCCTAATGAAATATACTGTCTACATGACCCATATCAAATTCTGAATATTGTCATATTCAGAATAGTAGTGGAATATTAGTGTGCAGGTAAACATAGTCACTAATATCACTGTTCTTGTGGAAAGGAGAAAGTTGTACCAGTACCTCCAGACCTCTGTAAATGTTTCATATCTCCACCAGGTGAACTTGTACTCTGACCCTCCAAAGCCTGGCCACTTGGTGCAGTCAGGATTGAACCAGGACACCTCAAAGCTCATGATGCTGAATTTTCCTCAGGCTCAGAGAGCAGAGATCAACTCGGCCTCTCCTCATCCAAACGGACACAGCACTCATCAGGGTACATTCATCCTGTTCTATAGTCACCACTTTGCCGTCAAATTCATTAGTTCATTCATCATACGTATGTCATATAAATCAAGTGATTTTGATTTCCACGTTGCCATCTGAGTCACACTGCTCTCCTGATTTATCACTGAACATCAAGGTGCACATGCAAACAAATCAGCTGGCTTTTATCTGTCATTCAGCTGCTGCTAAAGTTGCATTATTCTGTAAACATGCATCATATAACTCTTGTTCCCTCTGCACCTGTTTGTCAAATAAACAGGAAGTTCACCTGCCCATTCCACAAGAAGCCCGGACCCTCAGGTGGGACAGAAACTGGTCAAGATCCTCTACAACCAGGCTGGCAAGTTCCTCCAGCAGGTATATGACCTATTAAAACTATCAGCAGTGATGGAAATCATTACAGATTTGCTAGATGTGATAAAGAGATAAAGGTTTTGTTTTTCTTCATTCAGCTGCAGACGACTGAGGATCTCCTAAAGAGCAAAAAACTAAAACCTGTTGACCTGATAAAGGTAAGAACAACCACTCAGTTAAAATTGTTTAGAAGAAGAATTACATCTAATGGCCATTTCATATTCAAACCAATGAAGCCGTGCTCTTTTTCAGGATCTCTCGCTGATGTCTGAGGGGCTCGACTCTTTAGAAAGGGGCTTCCTGTTAGCAAGAGATGAGCACAAACTCCTGCAGCACCAACATGCAGCAATCAGCCACTTTGACCCTGAGCGGTGAGACTCTGAGATAATAGATTACATTTTAATTTCTGTGCATGTGTTGTTTTGCTGTTGTCATTATGTTTGTGCCTGTATGTGTATGTTTCAGGGAGCTGGAGGGGCAGATCTTTCAGTGTGGGCTGCGTATGGACGAGCTGAAGGAGCAGGTGGAACAGATGCAACAAGAGCAGCCCACCTGCGAGGCTCCTCCCTCTCCTTCTCCTCACCCCACCTCTTCATCTGTCCCCTCTGAGGGGGGAGAAACTCTGACTTGCCCACAGGTAGCATCAGACAGCTCTGTCTTGAACTGTACAGACAAATGATTTGATTTCTGCACCTGTGCATAAAGAGTAAAGTATGCTGGTTAATGCTGAAACAGTAAGTCAATCACAGATCGACAGAAAATTAATAAATTGATTACTCATTTAGGGTGGTGTAGTTGTAAGCACTGTCGCCTCACAGCAAGAGGGCTCTGGGTTCGAACCTGCTTTCTTTGTTCTCCAAGTCCTCTGGATTCCTCTCAGTCCAAAGACATGCACATTAGGTTAAGTGTTGACTTTTAATTGGATGGATGGATTAATTATTTCATCATTCATCAAGCACAAATGCCAAAAAGTTGCTGGTTCCAGCTTCTCAAATAAGAGGACTCTCTGCTTTCTCTGTTTTGTATCATTGTAAACTGAATATCTTTGGGTTGTTGGTTGAGAAAAAAACAAGTCACTTAAAGACTGAATATCCACCAAGAATGTGGTGGATATTTTGCATTATTTTATAGTGATGTTTTTAGCTACTTATTTCACAACGTTTAAAGTGAGGTTTAAACTTAGACTAGTCAACTACTCAAAAAGTAAAAACCTCACTTTAAACGTTGTGAAATAAGTAGAGTAAGTAGTAGTAAAAACAGTCAGAATTGGGCACAATTAAATCTGTAATGTGCTGAATGTGGTTACGCATTGCTCTGACACATGCAGCCTTATTTCCATTTTTGCAAATACTGCTAAACCGTGCTGTTTTTAAAAGATGTCATCTTTGTTCTACTTTCCACCGCGCTACTTGTGGAATGAGGCAAACAAGCCAATGTATTTTTTGTTGTGTTTCCCCAGATTTTTTTTTTTCTTACGCTGGAGCTGTCAACATTAGTATTTATGGATGTTAATTTCTTTATAGAGTAACATTTGAGGAGGAGAATATGACATTTTGCAAATAATGTTATTATGTAATTTAAATGTTTATTAATAAAACAATTAAAAAAAAATTAAGTAAGTGGTACCGACTAGTATTTCTGGTGCCGACTAGCAAGGGTATCAACATTTAATTGACAAGTTGACTAACAGCACACATTCCTACTATTTTATTAAATTTAACTGACCAAACAACTTTATGATAAATCAAAAAAATAATTAACAAATGAATTAATAACCAAAATAATTGTACGTTTTAGCCCTAAAGCTGGTGTTGGTGCTGATTTAAAATTATATAATATTGGATCTTTGTCCATATGGTCATCATCTCATTTTAATTTTAGCCAGTACAAATTATTTCCCTGAAAGATAATGGTGTTATGCCACAAATAGTTTGCTCTACATAATGATTTCAACATTGACTATTCCTCAAAGGGCTAATTAAACTGAACTAAAAGTAGCTTTATAGCTGTCAGCCCATTGGCTTTCACGTAATGTGACCTTTGTTGATTAATGGAAAACACACTCCTGCTATGAAATGACAGGATGTAATTGCAGCCACATCCGATTTTATATAATGATCTAACTTCATCTCCTTCTAGAGCCCACCTGTGCCTTTGCTGGTTGATCCAGGAGAGGCTGCGGCAGTGGAGGTGAGCTCAGCCAGTGAAGAGAGTGATGAAGAGGAGGAAACTTTGAATTCTCTCTACCTCAAACCTCTGAGTGACAAATGCAGACATGTTGAGCAAGACTTTGCCGCACTAATGGATCAGTGAGTGATTTTCTTTTTCCTTCAGTTTGCTTAGAAAAAGTGAAGAAGGTCACATCTGTATCTTTACTGTGGAGGGATTTTTGTTAATGCTGAGATATTCTTTTGGATATTTTGGATATTCTTTTGCTCAGAAGAAGAGACAGAAAATAAGGAGCTGTGCGTGCAGCTGTGACTTTCATTATTTCACCCTGATTGTTTCTTTCCTCCCTCTGTTTAGCTACCAAAGCTTCAAGGAACTTCCCAAACTTTTAGACCATAACCAGAAGGAAGGAGCTCTTTCTGCTGCCTTAAGAGGAGACATGCGGCCTGGGGACGAGGAGAAAGAGAGGCAGGGCAAAGAAACTGAAAACCTGAAAGTCCAGAAAATTCTTCCACACAGGTTAGTCTTCATAGCACCAGACACGATGAGCTCAATTGACGGCGCAGTAATCTTCAGTTCAAAATAAAACTGCTGTTCCAGATACATTTTGATAGAAGGAACTAGATGTAATTAAATCTGTAGAAAAACAAACACAAAATTCACTAAATTCTCTGTTCTCCTCTTCACAGCAAAGACAAATCATACCATCAGGATTCTCCTCATGCTCACACCAGCAAACAGCACACCAACAGGTCCAGTCCTCCTTCACACAGGGCATCCAGCCCGTCCACCACACTCCCTCTTCATCGTCCCAGTAGCAGAAAGAGGTTAGAGGTGGGAAAGTCCCACAGCAGCAGTCTGAGCAGTCTGGGAGAGATCACTGCACTGGACAGGAGGAACTCTAAACTCCAAACTGGGAGCAGCAGAGTGCTTTCTCAGGTCAGTTTTATATTGTAAACTGCCCGGTTGAAATAACAGTTGACTGTCTCTTGTATCTGTGCAAAGTTTATCAGTAGAGAGGTGTTTTCACAATCCTCTATTGAAGCAGGAGATTTAAACATATGCCATACTTAATCTTTGTTGTGTGCTGTGTTGAGCAGGATGGCATCATCTCTCCGGAGACGGACAGTGGGTTTGTTTGCTCAGAGAGCAGCCGTCTGACTCCTGCAGCAGCTCCCAGTCCTCTCCACCAGAGGGCCTCAGAGAGGTGAGGAGGTCCAACACTGCCTCTGTGCTTCCATGCTAATTTACTGCACCATAAACGCTTGCCCTCTGTGCCATCCCCCACCCGTTAAACACACATACACACAGCATACTGATGCCTGACCCTACAACTCTAAAGCCCCTGATTGTCCTTTGCTTACCAATATTTATTTATTTTATACAGTCTAGTGCTAATTATGTCTTTTCTGTTTCCATCTTTGTATGTTTGAATATTCATCCATCCTCCAACAGTGTTTCAGTGCCTCAGGAGGGGAACCCAGGGAATCCTCAGACAGGCGCAGTCTCAGAACCATCTCCTGCTTCCTCACCGTCACAGAGTCGCACGGCTATGGAGCCCAGAAGGGGCCCACGGCTAAGCCACGACCAGCCAAAGAGAACCAGACAGGGGCAGAGGAGACGCACCTTCTCCTGCTCTCCACAGCGCTGGGCCAGGCAGACAGAACAAACTGCCGCTGACAGTGGGACCAGTGAGTTTGGGCTGGAGAGTGACAGCTGTGAGTGTCCAAGTTCTGTCCGTCACCTGAGATTGTTATGTTCTCCTGTGATTCTCTTACTATGTCATTACTCATAGTCATTAGTGTTTCCTTCATTGTGTCCTCCTCTGTCTCTGTAGCTCACACTGTGTCTGAGGAGGGACAGAATGACCAGTACACCCTCCACAGCTCCAGCCCAAGCTCCTCCCCTGCACGGTATCACCATGGCGATTCTCCCAAAGCTCTGAGCTCTAGTCATTCAGCGAATCGCGAGTGAGTGTGTGTGGCAGCAGCTGCCATAGCGATAGCTGTGCAAACATGGCCAGGTTTATGTCTCCCTGTAGATAAAATATTTTCAGACAGAAAATTGATTAGTTAACTCTTGTAAGTTTATTCAGCAACATCAAACTACAGCTCTCATTAAATGTTAAACCGTCTTTAATGTTTCTATCATGTATTTTATTACAGAATCGGCTGCTATTGAATGTGGTTGCATATTAGGAGGTACTCTGTAATGTTTCCTGCATGGTGTGGTGTTGCATGACTCTTTTCAAAGAGTGTGTGTACGTTTGGACTGACACCTGCACAGATATTTCATGGCAACTTGAATATTTTCACAGTGCAGCACTGCAATGGTTACATTTACTGAAGTTTACTACTGTTTGACCTTGGATACGTGTGGTGTTGAAAAACCAAAACATATGTACTGAATGCAAACATGACCTCCACCTGGATTGTTTCATGTGATTTTAAACATCTTCTGTGTGTGTTTTTTAGTGATGCAATCCAGACGCTGCAGGCCGAGGTGACCAGACTGAGGGAGAGTTTAGAAAGCTGTCTGAGAAATAGGAAGCCTTTGAGCTCTGTGAGAGCAGCTCCCTCAGCTCAGGAGAACCACACTCACCACAACACCTTTACACCTCACATCAGGTTGGTTTCTTCCAGGTGTAACAACAACCGTCCTTAAACAACAATGCCTGCGCCACTGCTTTTTGTCTGCAGAGTGAAGCAGTAGGGCAGAACAGGGAAGCCTATACCCATATAAATGTTCATCCATCCATTATTCTAACCGCCAATCTTATTCATGGTCAGAGGGGGGTGGAGCCAAGTCCAGCTGATGATGGGCGGGAGGTGGGGTAAACCTTGGACAGGTCAAGACACTGTTACAGGGCTGACACATGGAGACAGACAACCACAAAGGCCCTGTTTATACCTGGTGTTAACATGTGTCTTGGGCAATTCAATCACAGTTGGACACGACAGCTTTAAGTACAGGTGTGAATGCACCAAATGTGTCCTCATAATGTTACACAGGTCAGACACAGTGCTTAAAGACTGCTGTCCTCCCGGGAAAGGGTCAGTTCAACATGTGCCCCAGTAGCAACTTTTTTTCTTCCTGGAATGGTAAAGGCATGACCCACCCTACTCTTCCTCTGATTGGGTAGTACTTGTTACCTTTGTTGGGTGGGTTGGTTAGGTTTAGACAAGAGGAGTGAGATTGGTTAGGGTAAGGGCAGGTCATGCCTTTGCCATCCTAGAAAAAACTTGTACCCAGTTAGCATGAGCTAGCATAGCAGTGGCTGTTTAATGATCTCAGCAAACTCACACCGACACTGAGACGGCTCGACTCTGCCATTAAACCCGTTAGTAGCCGTAAAGTTTCGTTAGCTGTGTGATGCTAGTAGTTAGTTCTGTCATTATGTGTGTGCAGACTGACTCTCACCAACTGTCTATGGCGCAGCGCTCACACTCCTGCAGCTGTAGTCTCCTGTTGATGGTGAAGATAATGATATGATATGATATGATATGATATGATATGATATGATATGATATGATATGATATGGAGCAGTAGAAAAAGGGGCTTTAGAGATGTCCACATGTGATCCAATTGCCTGAGTAGCCTGTTAATACCAGGTATAAACAGACTCTTAGTCTGTCTGTTCACACTGGGCATTAGAATATGTCTCCTCATTTTTCTTGAGGGACTACTGGTCGCTCAATATGCACTGATCTCAAGATGCATTGGGTTCATTCACACCTGTACTTAGAGCTGTCCACTTGTGATCTGATCACCCAAGACGCTACTACCACGTGTAAACAGGGCCATAGAGACAGACGACCATTCACACCTAATGGGAGTTTAAGGTCAACAGTTAACCTAACCTGAACGTCTTTAGACTGAACCTGAAGAAAACTAACATTAACATTATCTGCTTTTATGTCAGCTTGTACTTAAGTTGGTCTTTTCCCCGTTGCTTAGGCTTGGGGAGCGATGGCCTAATATCAGCAGGGATAGAAGAGACAGACAGACGGTTGATGAGGTAGAGGAGGCCATGCCAAGACGAACAACCAGGAAGAGATCATCTTCTGCACACAGACAGAAACCTCAACCTGATATCTGTAAGTTGAAAGGTCTTGAATAATCCAAAATTTACAACCAGCATATGTGTATAGTCTGTATTTCAGTGAAGGTTGAGAATAATTAAACAGGTTTACTAACATACATAAATGAGCCCTAAATGGTGAGACATTACATTTTGACATACTCAGGATTTGGTCCAAAGAGAATAACACACAAGAACCCAACATTCAAATTAATAAATACAGCACATGATTTAGTGCATGTAATGTTTTTATTTTCAGTGACAGGTTCAGAGCCCTCTGCACCCCAGCCTAAGCCTCTGATGTCCAGGTCTACCCAAACATCCACTGCAGCACCAGACAGCTGCCGTTCACGCACAAATAAGGGCCACAGCAGAACCCACCCCAGTAAGAACTTCCATCCCTGTACTGCACACATTTTTATCTGTCAGCTTTACCCCAGCAAA
>NC_065514.1:10639833-10771884 GCF_006386435.1 Epinephelus moara | reverse complement strand
CTATTTATTGAACATGTGACTTTGCTTATTGTTTGTTTTCAGATCTTTCCTTGTTTGACAAAACAAAAATAAGTTTAGAATTTCAGTATTATTTTAGTTGCCATATACTGGTAGGCATTTTGTTTTCTTGTGCGCTACAAATGAAATGCACTCGCTCATTGCACCTGTCGTGACGACGTTAGTTCTGGATGATGAATCTATTTCGTAAATGGTCAGTGGTTCATCGTCATGTGAACCTGAGATGCTGGATATCCTCAAAATTAGTCTGCTTCTGTTTTTTAACTTATTGCGTACGTTTGTATGTTTTTTAGAACTAAATTTTGTACAGTATTTTATCATAAACTTGCAAGCGTAGCAGTGTGAGCTTTATGTGCATCAAATATTCACACACCAGCAAAGCCGTTTGGATCTATATACAGGAGGGAATGCCAACACAAACAGAGGAATAACACTATTTTTACAGATTATTTTAAGAATCGTATTTGGTTGAAATATACCGTAGAACTGTGGATGCTCAAGTGAATTTTGCTTTTGTTTTTTGGTCCATTTAATCTTTTTTTGTACCATCTATTTTATAAATTGTAGATCTTTTTGTACATTTTGCAGGGAGTCTTGTCAGTGTCCCTAAGGAGCCAAATAAAAGGTGAAAATTAACATTTGGTGTCTGAATACTTTGCAATTTAAAATCTAAAGTTGTATTGAAACAGGAGTCTTTACTGTAATGGAAGCCAATTTATTAGACAGCCTTAGTACATATTAGGTACACATGGAAGTATTGTTTGTGCTTCAACACTCGCAAACATACAATCCCAATAAGTTAAACAGTTTTAGGACAGACTAATGCATCACTATTATTTTTTCTCTGATAAATAATTCTGATATAAATCAAGTGATCTGACAGAGTAAACCCTATACAACAGCAAATAATAATAGAAAAAAACCGGACACAAAGTCAAGCGTTTGCATCACAGAAAATGCATTATAGTGCAATATACAACTTGTTTGGCCAGGAAAGAGGGCAGGGAGGGAGGAAATAAAAGTGAAAAGGGTGGATTTAAGTTGTTTTTTTGTCTTTTGCAAAGCCATTCACCATTGGAGGGTTTTTACATTGCACCAGAGGAGGAAACAGACGCAAAAAATATAGATATTAGTTCTTTTTCCGAGTTGACCACTAACAGCTACAGCTAAAACATCACAAACACGGCGGCTTCACATTGACCTTTTTTTTTTTTTTTTAAAGGAAAAGTTATCACTACTTCACAGTCAGAAATATCACCAGTCAACAGTGAGACACTAAAACAGCAACATATGGCATACACAACACTACTCAGTGCATGGCCCAATTAAACATCGTTACTAACCAATGATAAGACTTAATCTGACAGGATACAATACTGAAATACAACTGGCCCTTTTTAAGATTATTCATTAAATATCAGCAAGCAACGGCCTTTGACATTAAAAGGTGAAGTTTCTCTGGAGAAAAGGAAAAAGGTTGTGGCAAGTAAATACTTTACAGTCTCGGCAGCTGGAGGAGGGATGATTCTGGCTTTGTACAGAGTTACATCTCTTTCGACTGTCTGCCTAAACAAGACTTTTTAAATGAATATGTTAACGAAAACTTTGGTTTTGAGTATCAGACACTGAGTGGACAAACTGGGCAACACTGCCTCGGCCATATCTTGCTATTCCTATGGACATGTCAGTGTCAGTAGTTTGCTCATAAGGAAAGGTGGCTGTCACTATCCAATCCATATCAGCAACCCGATTTGTTCAGGTCCTATCCACTGACCAACTGGCCGTCCTGACCTTAACCATTCGAGGTCAAAGCCTAACCCCAACCATCTTCCCACGTGCGTAGAACAAATTGGGTTTCCGGTACACATCAGGCAGCGATGGCGCCAAGCAGCACTCGGATTTTGTTTCTATCTGTAATCCCAGACACCAGGGAAGAAGACGAGAGATTCCAGAAAGTACAGCAATTGTCTCCACGGATATTTATCCAATGCGCCACATTTCCATGTTGGTTTTCCCTCAAATCACTATGGAGTCGAATTTTACCCCCATTTCCATGAAGTCAAACTTTACGGTGCAGCTCCACTGTACACGACCGAGTCACATAAACTCATGCTCACCCTCCTTGCCCAGCTCGGTCTGCATCCCAGCATGCTTTGTACAGCAAATCAGTTGTTTCTCATAAACAATGACAGCAAATTTTGTGAAGCTGCACCATTACAGAGATGAAGTTTTTCGCATCGCCTGGAATCTAACAACATTTTGCGAAACAATTCCTTCATGTCTCACAGAAAATAAACGGGGGCAAACTTCATGTCGCTTCACAAGATGGAACGTCGGCAGTGGACGGCTGCTGAAGTTAGCTCGAATATACAACGGTCTCACCATGAAAAACTATAAAAGCATTCGTATACATGTCTACCATTCTTGTAGCACAGGCCACTTCTCCGTCCAATCATATTTCCATCAAAACATGGCTGAAAAGACGTTGTTTGTAAAGTTAGCTGACGCATTCTAGCCACCACATTTATATCATCATAGTAGACCAAATCTTAAAGACACAACTGAGTATAAGGAATTAGATTGACATGGCCAAGGTTTTACCCAATAAACTGGTAGCTGAGTTTACAGATGGACCGTGGATAACCTTACAGGAGTGTCTGTTCAGTTTTCGATACTCAAAACAAAAGTTTTCTGCGCAGTATTCAATCTCAACATCTTAGGAAAAAGCTAAGTGCTAACTCTGCGGCTCCCAGAACATCCACAATGGATACAAACACATTAACAGTCCACACAAGTCCAAGCATGCTACTGAATACGAACATCTCAGATGGGCGGGGCGGGGTTGGGGGGTGGGGCTCCTCTCTGATGAATATATTTATATCTATATATTGCATGTTGACTGATATGAGATATTTTACAACATCGACCTCTCAAACCGCACATCCCTCCTCAACCCGCTTCCAATAAAACTCACACCAAGGAGGAAACCCAAAGGAACAAACGAGAGAAAGTGTCTACCTTTTGCACAGGTTTCATAGCATACAATATTACATTTTGGTACTTTCAGTTTTAAATGGCCTTCTGTTGTGATATTTAAACCTCTTTAAATAAGTTCATTTAGTTGCATCCATTGTAAAACATGAGAATACTTGCAACAGTTTTAATCTTTGATACAACATATATTTTTTATCTTCTAAGATGTCTTTTTCTTCTCAAGCAAGATGCATACACAGTTAATGCAGGGTGTTTGGGGGGTAAAGGATACAGAGGTGAGACGGGTAGGAGGGGGGTGGGCGGGGTTAGGGTAAAGAGGAGAGAGATGTGATTGGAGGATTTTAGCTTGTGACTTCCTCGTCTGGTTTGTTCATTGCCTTGAGCTGCTCCAGCAGGCTGGTGGGGGTGAAGATGTGGGTCGATCCTGGAGACACGCACATGCATAAAACACACACAGAGACACACACACACACAAACAGAGCGTTAGATCTGCACGTGTGGAAGGAAACAGATGAAAAATGTGTTTTCAGCTCTTGCTATGATGCCTACTGTGCTGCAGATGAGGGCGGTCTCACATAATGTTTAACGTAAAGACAGAAGCGCTGAGCAACCCAAAGTTACAAAATCATAATCAATGAGCCAGCAGGTTCAAACTGATCAAAGAAGTTAAAAACTATTTCTAAAGGTGGGAGTACTGTTACTGTACTTGAGCACAAACGGCATTATCTCAGGGATACCTAGTACTCTTTATTACACTACATCCATCTTACAGCTGCAGCTTCTTGGTCCTACTTTAAAGGGTCAGTGTGCAACTCTGGAGAAAGAGTGAGAGTCACATTGGATGGCGGTTTTGTCCGATAACCAACCCAAAGCGTCGGTTGTTGAAAGCCTGGGAATGAGACTCAACAATCAACTATCTTTCTCCAGAACTGCATACTGTACCTTGAACAGAAGAGGTCATAAAAAAGCTTCTCACTACTTAAAGGTTCAGTGTGCGGGATTTAGGGGCATATAGTGGCAGAATGGGAATAAGAATCACTGTGTTTTCGTTACCTTAGAGTAAGCTGTTTGTATCTACATAGGGAGCGGGTCCTCGACCATGGAGTCCGCCATGTCGCACCGCAATATTTCTACAGTAGCCCGGAATGGAAAAACCAAACACTGGCTCTAGATAGGGCCCATCATGCTTTCACATGGGGCACTTAAGTTAGCAGCCCCTCTGTGACGAGCCTAACAGCATTAGAAAAACACTGATTTCTAACGTGAAACTGTTTCATCTAGGGTGCCCTGCCGTGTTTGGTTCGGTTCAATAGAACTGAAGTTCGTTTGCCCCCTAAGTGTGGTTCATGTGGGCAGGTGTGAACACAGCAATCACACTCAGGTGCGCACCACAGCAACCAGACCGAGACCTTCTTGAAGAGGTGGTCTCAGTCCGGTTACAAACGAACTCTGGTGCGGTTCATTCATGGTGAGAATGTGTTCCGACCTGGATCTGAACCAACTGCAGTCACATGACACATTGTTTGGGTTAAANAAGGCATTTGATCTGGTCCGCTTGTAAATGCTGCCGTGAGAACACCAACCAACTCTAGGCAATTATGCAACTTTGTAATAAAATTCGTCCCTGATTTGAACCAAGGCAAGCAAACTCCAGGTCTGAAAGCACCTTAAGTGTTATTTTGTGGCTTAAACCACCGGGTCCGTTTGTTTTTGAGACGAAGAGACCTCTGCGGATTATTCTGCTCCTGTAACAAACCTCCTCAATGTCTAGATCTTAAGTTATCAGAGAGAAAAGGTGAGCACACATTAGCAGGTGCTATGTTAGCAGCCTGTCTGCGAATGGCAAAATAGTGTTTGAGAAGCACTGATTTGTAACATGAAACTACTTTATTCAGTGTGTATACTAGTTTTAATCACATGGTCAGTTAGTTTTAGAGAGGAAGAGGCCTCTGTGGATAATTCGGCTCTCGGTAAATACCTCCTGAACAATGAACACTAAAGGAATTCTAACCAGGAGAAGTTTCAGCTGGTTGCAATCTGCAATCCTCACCACTAGATGCCACTAAATCCCACACACTGCTCCTTTGAGAGACGCCTGTCAGCCTGTAGAAGAACATGTACTCTTAACTAATCTGAAAGTGAGAAAAACCCAAATCTAGAGGCATGACTTAAACTAGATTTACTGGACAGACTGAAATACCTCAACTGTCCATATCTATTTATTTCTAATTGATATTCATTTCATTCCAATCATTTATCTACACATCTCTTGATTTGTCTGTGCAAAGTACCATATAAACATCTTCCACCTCTGACAAGAACTCTCGAGTCCTTAAATCTACAAACATACAGCCAGATAAAAACTCATGACATGAATCCATGTTAAATCACATGCAGTTAAACAATATGGAAGCACACAGATCAGTGATGGCGCCACACAACTGTCATGAATCTGAAAACTAAAAACAGCAGATGGGCTTCTAGAAAATCCTGCAACACCAAACCTGTCTAAACAGCACAGCCAATCAGGTGTTAGAAAATGTGCACATGACCGTGTGGGCCTTTAATTAAACAGCATGCAGACAGCTGAGAAATACTTTTAAGAAAAGCAAAAAAAAAAAAAAAGCACCAAAAAGACAAAAGCAGATCTTCTCTACATGTCATGAAATCCCAAACCAGAGAGTTAGGTCTACTGTCTCTTATAAATATGAGTGAAAATGTGAAACTCAGTAACCCTGGTAACACAGATGAACTGTTTTGACAGCTGAAGACACATTTCAGACAGAGTAAAACTTGAAAGGTGTTAGACTGGAGTAAAGCAAACTTCTCGCCAAATTTGCCAATTTGGGTAATTTCTGCCATCTTAATTTTTTCTCATACAAAAGGCACAAAACATTTGATTTACTCCTCACACCTGTCCAACATCATCAACAGTATTTGACCTTCATTGGTTTGTTTCTGTTGCAAAGCTGCGTGTTTCCTCCTGTTTGGTTTGATTAGCTGCTTTACCTCAAAGACATTCACCTGCAGTGAAACTAAACTGGACCCTGTGAGGGGTCACAACAGGAAGTGGAGGTAAAACAGAAGAGAAAGAGGCAAGCCCATCTCGAGTTGGGTCGTTATGGTGATGCGGGGGTCGAGGGGTCGTGGGTGGGGGTTTAGTGTGGGCCACAGAGGTCAACGTCGGACTGGCCTCGCCTGCTTCTCTGCTGTTCCCTAAACACACAGCTTCGTGGGCCTTTATGCCACAGAAACACAACACTGTGACGTTGATCTCCAACGCCATTACATTGCTGTACATGGCTAGGTTTAGACCAAAACAGCATAACAAAAACAAAGACTTGTTTTAGTAAGTGATGGCCATTTTGCTCAGGAAGTGTTGAATGCAGCAGTATGAGGGGGAGCGGCCATACTGCTTATGGTGAGAGCTGCTTACTGAGAAAACCAGAAAACCAAAAGTTGGTTCGTAAACGATATCGCTTTAGCAGATTAGTTGGGAATGAGATGGATGCCCAGGTCTACAATATTCAGTCTTTAGTTGGTGAGTGTGTGTTGAAAAGTAGCCTTGCTAATAATTTACAGAAACAGGTGATTAGGTGGTCATGGACATTTATGCAATTATTTGTGGGTTATTTGTTACCTCCGCCAAGGAGGTTGTGTTTTGAGAGTTTCCGTATAGTTATTAGTTAGCAGGATTCTCAAAAACTACGATAAAATTCAGTGACATTTGATTGAAGCTAAGCCATGGTCCAAGAAACAGCTGAACAGATTTTTGGTGTGTATGCTCAGCACTACCCCAACAGGCAGCCCTTTCTAATGGGTAACTGAACAAAGAGTTATACTCTCTTCAAAGCCAGACTCCAATGACCAAAACAGTCATTTTAACCTTGCTGAACACAGGAGCTGCTGGTCTACCATTACCTTCATCAGTTAGTTTGTTTTTGTTATTGTGTGACTTTGGTGAATCTGAACTAACCCTTTAAAAGGACCAAATGCAAACAATAACACAAACAAACTATAGCCACATTTCCACCAAACTGTTCAGTATGCAATTTTTCTGTTTCCACTGTGAAAAGTTGTGGATGGTACCAATGGAATCGTTCTGTACCGTCCCCATTTTTGGTCCCCCCTCTGTTGGGGTACCTAGCACACAGATCTGGTACTAAAAGGTGGAGCTGTGAACACTGCAGTCTAAATGGTCAGTAGAGGACGGTCACTCTGCTCAGGGCTGAGTTGTGGCTGGTTTTGATTTGATTTGATTCAACTGACAGCAACTTTTAAGGTGGAGTGCTTCCTTATAATGTTAGTCAATTCATGAGTTGAGGACGTGAATCCACCAGCACACCTTAAATATCAATATGACAACCTTGACCATTCTCTTAGTTTTTATTGTCTCTGTTGGATGACACACACTTTTAGTAATGTGTGGATCATCAAGCGTTTAAAAATCTATATTACTTTTAACTAGATTATGTTAACTCCATATATTCTGATCCCTATTTGGAGAAAAAAAGTGTCACAAAGCGTTGTTCCTGTGGGCTACAGCAAATCTAAACCCCCGAGCTTGCCTGAGAAGGACTAAATGCACAAACCCGCTATTTTTAAATATCCCATAGAGAGAGACTCTCACTGCAGCCTGTTCTATTTTGATCTGAAAATGTTGACGTGCAGCCTCATTCTGTGGACGATAAACGAGGTGCAGATTTCCATCTGTGTCTCCGGTCATGAGGAAATACAGTGAGTGCTGGACGGAGCAGTGAGCGACAACAACCCCGCCCACATTTAAGAAAAGTGTTTACAGTGGAAATGCTAAATGAACCTAGGGTATAGGTAGCATGTCTTAGGGGTTATTAGTGTTTCCAAAGGAACCATACAGAACGTGTGAAGTGGAATCGAGGCTTAACAAATCAAGACAGCAGTAAGCCAACAGTTGCCATGTTCAGCTAAATAAAATGAGTGTTTTGGTCTTGCTTTGAAGAGAACATAGATGAGATTCACTTTGAGTTCAGCTCCTGATTGGAAAAACAGCTGTCTCTTTGGGAAGTACTGAGCATACGACTGTAAAAATGAGAATTGGATTATAATGCCTATTTGTGTGAGAGTTTGTAAACAGACATAGATTTGCTGTTTGATAAACGCAAACTCCTTTTATTTTTATTGATCGACAATTTTCTCTGTTTCTGGATTCTTCATTCACCGTGGAGGCAAGAGAAAAAAACAACGTTTTCATCATAAATTCAACTGAATACTAAGTTGAGTAATTGATATACAAATGGTCAATGTGTGTGTGTGTGTGTGTGTGTGTGTGTGTGTGTTTGTGTGTATATAGAATTGGACCCAGAAGCAGATTAAAACATTTTGTGTATTATCAAAATAGCTAATTTCAAGGAGTGTTCGGGCTTGGTGGAGGTGTGTGCTCTTTAAGTGCTTTCTAGTTGTACAGAGGTTCTACTGAATGTAGTATTTGTATCTGAGTTTCTGCAACAAGCTGAAAACTGTCTGCTAGTTGTGACTGGTGTAAAGGATGGGTTTTGGAAGACAGGAAGGGTCTCCTACATTTGGGGAGGGTTGGATTAGTGGCAGCTGTTTGACATGTGTGGCATCTTTACTTTTTATTTGGTTGCTAAAGCATATCAGGTGGAACAATGCTACATTCCCAGGCTGTGTCAGCAGAGAGGCATCAGAGGGGCACTGATACAAAGAGCAACTCTGTGGGCAACTGTACTTGAATTCTTCTACAATTATTATTGTTACCTTACCTGACTGATTTCCATCTACACTGCCCCCAAAATTGCCCTGTGTGTCAGCACCCGGAGAGTATTACTGTAATAAAGGTGATCTGTTGCTAATATTTTGCCCCCTCTGCGGACGAGCCATGAGCCATGTGAGCATGTGATGGTGGACTGAGAGAAAGTGACGTGGACGGAGTCAGAGGACTGGGAGTCAAAAGAAAAAAAAAAAAACACAAGTAAAAAAAGGAGAAAAAAGGAGAGGATCCTTCTTTGAAATCCAACATCAACTCAAGGACCTGTCCGTATGTGGAAAAACCAGTAACAAATCAAGGTGATTGTCTTTGCGAAGGGTTAATTAGGAAAATAATCAGACAGTAAAAACTGATAAAGATGGATCTCCGGGGTAGATTAAATCTGGAGTCAGTGTTCAACAGGCTCAAAGGGCCTTTGGGTGGCTGTCGGGGGGCGATTTAATCCACCCAGCTGAGATGATGGGAGGAGGCAGCAGGGATGGGGTCACGACCCCCTCAGACATGGCCGCTCTTCAGCACAGACTTTAAGTGGGCTGAATCCAAATATCCACCCTGTGGACTCCAGGGCCCTCCAGACTGGGCCCACTGGACTTCAGCCATATGCACTGTGGCCGCAAGATGGCAAGGCAACATACGCCCCTGATAAGAGGAGCCTGGCACACATTATTTTTTAAGTTTTTCTTCTACATATTTCTAAAATACTGCATAGTTAAATATTGTTCCTACATGCAGCCCAGTACCCAGAGGAAAATGTTGGCATTGTACATTTCTGCAATCAGGATTGGTTGAATGTGTACATTTCATTGGTATCATATAAACAATTCTACGAGTGACATAATTCAGATTACATGTATATGAGCTGACTTTGTCATCAGGAGGTGGGGCAACTAGGTGAGATGCCTGCCAAGCTGCAGACCACTGCTTGAGACCAACAAACAAGTAAGCCATTGCTGCCTTTTCCAGCAGCATATTAGCCACCAAACGTGGTGTTTTTAGGCAACCCACTGCTGCATTTCCCGCTGTGATAGTGCCACAAAAACTGGGGATTTTAAGCCAGTGGTTCCCAACTGGTGCAACAACAGGGTCCATATTTCTCCCCACTCATTAGTGAAGGTCCCACAGTTTAATACATTCAGTGTCATACTTGTGTTTGGCCATGTTGTCAAGCTAGTTTGCTGTCTCTGTTAAGTAGATGTCCGTTAGTTAGTCACTCTACAGCAGAAAACAGCACTTCAAAATAAAAGCTCTGTGCTGGAATGGGCCTGCAACCCTCTTTTGGACTGCAAACCACCAGTCTAGAACCATTGTTTTAAGCCAAAACATGATCTTTTCCTAACCATAACCAGGTGGTTTTTGTGCCTAAACCTGACCACACATTAACCACAGCATTGTTAAATTCAAGGTATTTGTGGTTTGCAGAAACATACAATGCCAACATTTACTCTGGTGATTTAGTTGCTACATGATGCAAGATTACTTGCATCTCATCTTATTTGTATGTTTCATATATTTAGAGTTTTTTTTTGTTCTTGTTGTGTCTTCCATGTGAAAAACATGATGTCACATTCTCATTGCAAATGAAGTCCGGTGAGGTCTGCACCCGAAGCAGATGCTCTCCGCAGAAAGACCACATCTTGCTAACTTGTTGAGTTGTGGATTTGGACCGTGGACATTTGGATTCAGCCTTCTCATAGGTACAACAGACATGTTAAATCTGATTGAATATCAGGCCTCCCACTCTGATTGGCTAACTCTCAGTATACAGGGACTAGAGCCTGAAGGAGCGATCCACGCACTGAGGAAAGGTCGGTGGGTGCCCATCCCTGAGGGACACAGTAGGGTGGAGTTACATAAAACAGTGCTGGGTGTTCAAAGAAGAAGAAGGAACAGGGAGGAAGCCCTTGTGCTGCGAAGGTTCAGAAAGGGCTTCTTTGTGCGGCTGCCTTTACTTTTTTCAGTGTGATTTCTCTCTCCCTCCCTCCCAATCTGTCTCTGCCTCACTCGGCTGTGGGTTCTGCGTCCTCAAAGGACACCCTAGTGGACTCTCGGAAGTCGGGGTGCTGCAGGTCCGATAAGAATTTGGTGGGGGTGAGCATGTGGGTGGAACCTGTGGAGGAACAGAGGCGGCTTCACCACTCGTCTCAGCACATGCCACGCCCCCTCCCCCACTCTCTCCAAAAAACAAAAGGGTTAAAAAAGACAAGCAACCTGTCGTACAGTACACACACACACACACACACATACATACACACACGCAGAGACACACTCGTCCACTGACAGTTCACACATTCACCATGTTGCACAGACATAAAGAAACGCAGAGACACAGAAAAAGACATGGCGTGGCTGCAATTTAAAGACAACAGTTGTTTTTAAAGACAACAGCTGAAGCAGAGCACAACAAAAACTAACAGGACACTTTCCCATTTAGAACACAGACTGGCTGCTGAAGCTTTAAGACATCAAATAAACAGTACAGAGGGGCATAACATAAAGGGCTAATTTAACATAACACATTGCACACAGTAGGCAGGTTGTAACAGCTATCTGCAGCTAGACCCTCCACAGACTTTACACAAGGGTACATTGAACTGACTGTTGAAGGATTTGGGATTCATGATGTGGGTGCACGACAGTCCAAAAGGAGATAAGGCTGTCCTACATGAGCTGTGTTGTGGGTGGCTTGTTATACAAAACATGATTTGTCATTCTGCATTTAAAAAGTTAAAGTTTTTATCTTCATAACTTAGTAAACCTGTAATATCAAACCATAATTAATTTTGTTTGAATTATTTTTATTAAGTCTAGCTTGTTGTTTGTCAGTGATTGTCAACTTTTTGTCTATCGTTTTGTTCAAAACTCTCGTATAATCATCTTAATGCTCGCTTCAACAAAGTGCAAATGAATTCCAGGAAGTCATTCTTTAACAAAATGGCATTATGGTGACAAAAGTTAATTTATTTTGACCCATGTTTAAAGAACAAAAGCAGACTGATAATTGTGTCGTGAAGACTTGCAGTTCTACCTCTGGCTTCAACTGTCCATTCACTTCACTTCCTGTACTTCCCTCCCATGTTTCTACTTCCATTCCATCTTTAATTTTTTTGAGCTGTGTCCTGGTGCAGAAGCTTTGTCTTTCTGTGTCCCTCAGAAAACCTAACTTAGCCTGAACATGCTGGTCAAACCTCACACAGTCTCAGAGGACGTGGCTCCTGAATCAGGACACAGGTTTTATTAGCTTTTACACGTCCTATAACAAAAAATGGTAAACTGTGTATTACTTAAATATTTCACTGCCCCTCTCAGGTTGTAGGTTTCAAGGCTGCTTCACCTCTGACCACACCCAGCATCACTGATACGTGATCTTATGCTTCAGCAAGGTAAGACGTTAAACCACTGGAGGTCAGCAAACACTACATTTTCAGGGGGTGTTGAGTTACTCTTCAGGGTTGTCACAGGTGCATCTTGAAGGTGTACAGTCAAAACCTACGACTATGAACACTCCTTCTTGATCTGGGCCTGCGCTCAGCGGCGCCTTCTGGTGCACTACTCACCAATGACGGCCTCCCACTTCCCATTGGCCTGTGTGACCTCGTAGGCGCAGCGCATCTCACTGAAGGACACGCCGCCAATGATGAAGACCATGACGCGAGGCCCAGTGCGGTACTCTCCAGGTGTCTTATTCTTGTGCCAGTGGCCGTACCGAGCACTGAAAGGAAACATGCGCATATTGTCACAGTTTTTAAAGCTTGTTTTTTTCCCTTATCTTGGCAAACCTTGATGTTTTTTTCCCCACTTAAATCTTTAGTAGAACAATTTTTGTGACACTGACATGTCAGTTACAACAGCATAATAAAATAGTTGAAAGAAAAGAGCTAACGAAACAATAACTGCTTGGGTAAATACACATTTTACAGCCTTAAGGATCAGTGTATCTATTGATTATTAATCCAGTCCAGTGTCATCTTTTTGAATCTTGTATAGAGTCAATTTCTCCCATTTTCTTTCTAGTTGTGCTTCTTGTAGTCTCACTATGTATGTTAACCTCTTCATTAAAAAGATTTCTTCCACAATTGTTAGCCATTGGTCCTTTGTTGGTGGTGTTTCTTTACCCCACTTCCTTGTAATAGCTTTCTTGCTTGCTACTACCAATATTTTGATCAATTATCTATCACTAGCAATAACATCTTCAGAAAATCTACATAGATAAAGCACCAAACAACTGTTCGGAACCTTAATATCCTAGTATGTGCTTAAGCTCTTTACATAACATTTCCAAACAACATGAGAATGGTCTACATCGAAAGACCCGCACTCTTGTCAATATTTTTGGCAACTATGATGTAATAAAGAAACGAATCAGATTCTTCCATTAGACTTCCCTCCAGGTTCGCAAATTAGTATTTGATTGGTGTATCTTCCACATATTATGCCAATCTTCATCTGAAATTTCTACATTGAATTCGTTCTCCCATTTCACCTTGATCTAATATTGTTTTTTACCTATTCTTTCTTACAATTGTTTTAAATTGAGAATGATTTTAAAAACATGGATGATTTTTCATGGACACAGAGATGTACATTTTTTTGTTCATCCAAGCGAAAAAATTATTTTAAAAAATTCGCACTTCGTCCCGAGAAGTACAAAACTTCCCGGGACGAAGTAGGAATTTTTCAATCATTTTTATCACCTCCTCATTTTATGCTAGTTTGGGTGAAATGTCAAATATGCACTCAACAGTGTCATTTTATTGGCCAGCTGACATTACAGCTGCAACAAAAATTTTCACTGTTGATCAATCTGTTGATTATTTTCCTATTAAATCGATTACATCGATGTCTTGTTTTGTCTGCAACTAAAGATATTCAATTAATTGTCATAGAAAGGTAATTTAATCATATTCAAGAAGCTGGAATCAGAGAAGTTTTACTTTTTTCTCCTAAAAAATGACTCAAACTGCATAACTGATTTTCAAATAAGCTGGCAATAATAAGCTTGACAACTAATCATTGCAGCTCTAGCTGACATAAATAAGATACAATAATCTGAGATGATAAAAATGCACAAAAAGATATGCAAGTCCCGAGGTTATTGAAGTTACCATAGGACAGGGCTCACCCTGACTT
This sequence comes from Epinephelus moara, assembly GCF_006386435.1. Taxonomy (NCBI): domain Eukaryota; kingdom Metazoa; phylum Chordata; class Actinopteri; order Perciformes; family Serranidae; genus Epinephelus; species Epinephelus moara. Next base: position 10,757,981 of record NC_065514.1, on the reverse strand, counting down.
TTGCTTGTTAGACACACACACATTTGCTTTTCAGTCTACATACAGGCTGCCGCTGGCTTGTTGGAGGCTGCACACACTCCGGTAGGAAGCTCTGCAGCCTGTAGACACGGCTCAGAGAGCATTATCATCCGCTTGGTGCTACAACTGAACATCACTAACAGCTACGGCAGAAAAGAAACAGTGCTTTTGGTAAAAGTTAGCTTCTAAAGGTTGATAAAGACAGCTGATGAATCGAGTTCATGCTCTTTGTTTTAGGTGCGGATATTGTGAATGTAGTTATAATTTGAATTGAGAATGTGATGCTTATTCTTATGTTGTACCACCGATATAATGGACAGTTGGTTAAACTGCAGTATCAGAGGTTTCATCTGCATCTGTGTAGCTTTCTTTTGACTAACCCACGTGTCCTAATATGATCCTTGGTACTGGGTGTATTTGTGGAGGAGGGGCGACAAATGAGGCAGATCAGTTTGTAACCGGAGAGGATCTGATGCTGAATCAATATACAGCAGCCGCGTCCACACAGGCTGGAGTGTGAACGCATGTGGCTCAATGCAGCTTTAGCTCTCCCTCTAATCGTCAAACACACTCACATGCAAGTGTGGTTGGAAATATCGATGACTTGTATTAACATCAGCTCGCTTATTTTTGGTGTTTGAGTTGGTGCGCATTTTTATTATTATTCCAGCTGTGATTGTTTGTGTATTGTCTTTTAAAAACTTTATGTTGATGTCATGTGAAGAAGTCATGTGCATGTCTGAGCTCCGGTAATGTCTCCCATTTTTGCAGAAGGATTCGTATATGGCTCACTAACCTGACAGTCATCAACATCACCACCCTGCTCTCAATGTTTCTCAACTATTGATCCATTAGGTTCATATCCCTTCCCAAATTACTATTGATCTACCACCATTTCTGTCTTTCTGATTTACCACGCAATGAGATGCCACACTGTGTATATGTATATACAATATATATGCACATGTGTGTGTGTACCTGACTGCAGTAGTGCTGAAGGAGGCAGAGGAGCGGGTGGAGATGTAGGGGTAGTGCTTGGTGTCCAGCTTATCATCAATAGCATCCTGCAGGGGCACAAACAGACAAAACAGATCTTTGTCAGCATTAACGCCTGCCTTAAACACACAGCCACAAACACACTTCAATAGGGGCTTTACAGTTGTGTCATGTCTCTTAGCAACCACGTGTGCTCCATCATGGAGGTCCATTGGAGAATTGGCTTTGCACAAATAAGGAGCTAAATATAGTTGATGACAACCAGGCTGGGAAAACAGATGTTTGACTGAGATTGTTGTGTATGTACGTCAACTGAAAAGTGAAAAAATAATTCGCTTAGATGAATTAGTTTGTTGTTTTTGGAGCCTTGCTTGAGGAAAAAACATTGTACACGTTTGTGAAACTGAAAAGTGGTGATCCTCCAATATGGCTGCCGAACAGCAGGTTAAACAAGGTATTCTTTGTCTTGAACACACACAAAAACAGTCAAACACACCTCCATGATGTCCTTGACCAGTGGTGTCCAACGGGACAGCTGATAGGTCTGCTCGCTCACACGCTCCTTCCTGTCCAGCTTCTTTCCTCGGCGGAGGGTGGACTGATGAAGAAACAAAGAAACAAGGAAATGAAAGAGAAGTTTTTAGGAAAAAGCTAAAACCATTAGCGAGATCTGGTTCACACTATTTGGTCCATACACTGTATAGCAACTAACGTGATGAATAAGAAGTAGAGGAGTAAAGATTCAGAGGGCACATCAGACTGAATGAGATGACAGAGAAGACGACGAAGAAGAAGAAGAGCACCACCCAGTGAGGATCTTACATCTGTGACGATGGGGACGCCCAGGTGAGCCATGTTGGTGATGATCTCACTGTCCTCAGGGGGGATCTGAGCGTGTTGGATCAGCTTGTTCAGGTTCTCCTCCGTAATGCCTGGACACACACAGACACACACACACAGGTTATATCTTATTATATGTTTACATTTAATATGTTCAGCTCGTTCTGGGATCAAAGAGAATTCATGTTTTTGTAACTTGAGCGAAAGAATAAAATTGTTTTATTAAAACTGAAAACTGACACTATATACCTCCAATACAATCCTTAAATATAACAGATCATTATAGCTGTGCAGAACTGTCAGGTTATGTCTGATCAAAGAAGTTATCTGGCTTTTACTGAATCCGTTCTTCTGTATCCTGTGAATCACTTTTTAATAGACTTGTGCTGAACAGCTGACTAATTAAGTAGTAGTTAAATTTTTTCATTAGCTGGTAGATATTAAAGAAGCTCTGTGAGATTTTCAGAGTATGAGTTGTCTGCATTTGGTTCTCAACATAGACGTGGATGAGCTGGCAGCTGAGAGCTTACAATACTAACTCGATAAACAGTGCTAAATAACAGCAACAGTACTGACAGATCAAAAGGTGTTAACCAGGGAGTAACCCAACCAACCACACAGAAGCTCGAATTACCAGATTAATGGAGCTGTACTCTGGGCATTTTCATACATTTCAAGAGGTCAGTGTATGGTAAAGATATGCTATTACTTATTAAGTAAGTCAGTAAGTAAGTAAGTAAGTAAGTAAGTAGGTACACAAGTAGGAAGTGATAAAATAAAATAAACAAAACAAAATCAAAATGGTGCTTTTACAGGGACAGAAAGCAGCACAGAGTTTTACAAACTTGACTTGTGATTTATTTTTGTCAGCTGCAGTTTCCTCCTTACCATTCTTGAGGAAAATGTAGAGCAGGATGATGCGAATCTTGTCATACGTGCTGACGTTGGCGTCCAGCAGGATGGGCACAATAGCCCTCATGGGGTCTTTGATCTTCTCTCCCTCAGCGTCTGTGCCCATAGCCAGATCCTGCAACAGATCACTCAGGCTTTATATGATGTCTGTTGCTTAAAATAATTCTAAACCCTCAAATACACGTTTCAAGCAATTGTGAAAGCATTTTATTTTCAATTACTGAGGATTTCAGAAATCACTGTGTCATTTATCTGACCAATACTCTCTTCCTTTCCTCTCATCTCCTCATTTCCGCTCCTATCGTCTTTTCTTATTTTCTCTTTGCTTCTTGTTTCCTCTCGCCTGCCTCCTCACCTGCTCCACACGGCACAGCTTGTCCACTGTTCCCTGGTAATGCTTCATGCAGTCCTCAGCCAGCTGCAGGTGAGTGGAGTACTAAAAAACATAAAACACACTGGGTCAGCATACACATTTACACACACAGGGAAACTCACACACTCCCACAAAAACACCAACACACCTTGCTGAGCTCCTTCTGGTACTGAGGCATCTTCTTTAGCATCTGGGACAGATCCCTCATTGTGGTCTGTTGAAACAAAGCAAAAGAGTTTGATGATGTCCACATCGGTATAAGACAATCATTAAATAACTACACTATTGATGACGGACCATATTTATGCTGGACTCTGGTCCAATCGCAGAGTTCAGTTCTATTCTTTAAAAACAGAGACAGCTCAAAGCATGTTTTAAAGGAGCTGTGTGTGACATTCAGAGCATTGGTAAAGCAGTAGACTATTTGCTATGTAAAGATAAACTGGAGTAATGGCATCCTGAGCAGATAATGAAATCACGCTTGCTGTATGTGTGTTATAATCTGAGCTTCTCTGTGGTTTGTTGTGGTAGACAGTCAGGCCGCATGTGTATGTTAGCACATGCGAGTCCCTGTGTATGTATCCCACTTGCTAGCTAACTGCTAGCACTCTGCAATGCCCGCATACGGCAGTTGCCACGGAGAACACCATCCAACCCGCAGTGGAGGAATAGCATCATCACAGAGGTGTAGCACCCACCCTTCAGTCCCCCTGAACACTGTTGGCTCTGTCAGCACTGTTGCTGTTGTCAGCATTGTTTACGCAGTAAGCACCGTTAGCTGCTAGCCTTCGGCTCAGCCCATCCCATGTTGAGAGCCATGTGCAGACAATCTTGGCTCGGACTCCGAATCATAGATATGCTCTGAATGTCACATACAACTTGGATGACCAACTAGTTTTGAACAAATTTAAAAAATATTGAATTATGAGTTTAACGTAATTATGATTGCCATTTATGACAAATTTCAAATGGAAACAAAAAAGCAATACAGACAAAAATAAATAAACGCATTAAATTTAATTCTGGTCATGTTTTCTCAACATATTTAAAGGAACAGGCCAACATGTTGGGGAATGAGTCGCTAGCTAACGAACCTGACTAGCCAGGTAATAAAATCTGCATACAGGCTCCTTCAAAACTCACTATATTAGCTTTATCTTATTTGTTTAATCCATTCAAAAAAAGGTATACAAACAAGTAGTGGTTAACCAGACAAGCTGTTACCAGTCTTTATGCTAAGCTAAGCTAATCACCTGCTGATTTTTGCTTGATATCTGATGGAAAGACATGAAAGTGGTAACGATCCTCTTATCTACCTCTTGGCAAGACAGTGAATAAGCCAATTTCCCAAAATAGTTGATCTCTTCACGCAACATTGGGAGTTTTTGAAGAATAAAGAATTTATCCACCACGTGCAAACGTAGTACTAATATGTGGGCAATCCTGTACGTTCAGACTGTATCAGCATTTCCTGCAGCAGCTTCCTCTTTACCTTCTCTCCAGTGTTCATCCTCTTGCTGGCAGAGAAGTCCTTCAGCTGGCGGGTCACTTCCCTAATAAAACACGAGCAGCCAAGGAGAAGCAGAAAGGTTGTTAAATCCTGTAATCTTGTATCCAAAGACTGGGTGAAGAGATATGAAGAGATAAGAAGAAATGTACTCACTGGGACACCTCAGCTATGTGTTTGTGTCTCAGGCTCACCCACAGGTCATCGTCTTCATGCAGCAGAACTTCCTTCTCACGAGAGTCTCCGATGCCACTTGTCTCATACCTGAAAAAAGAAGACATACAGCCTGAGTGAAAGGCACTAATTTAGGTTGAAATCTGTGATCAGAGCTGATATGAACATTTTGTACAAATATTCTACCTGCTGCAGCTTTAATTTATACCTTAATAAAAAAGAGAAACATAGCAATCCCAAGTAACTGTTGTTGTCAATTGTGTTTTTCTTACTTGTAGACGTCGTTTTCGATGGGCAGCAGGTCGTAGCCCATGGCCTGGAAGGTGAGCTCATGAAGGACAGGAGAGACGGGGTCAAACGCCCTGTCCAGGATGATCAGCTGTGAGCGAGCCTTATCTGGACCCTACAGAGAAAAAGGCGAACAGATGCAGGAACGAAAGGAGCGATAAGATAAATATACATATATGATGTTATACACAAACAGTTAATATGACCATTTTGAAGTGCATTCTCAGTAATGTAGAATTCAATTCAACTTAAACTACTCAAATAAGTATTTTGCAACAAGAATATGAGACAACACGTAAAAACAAAGCAAATCATTGCTCATACAAGGGGACAAAAAGTAATTTCTCCCAAGCTCACCTCTCCCATAGTGGGGTCATCAGCCTTGTAGGCGTCCAGTTTGTCCTGAACCAGCTGGGCCAGGGTGGCGTTGTCCTTGTACTCGCTGACACAATGACGGGTGGATGGGTGGGTGGATGGTCGGTCAGACAGAGAGTCAGATGAACATAGACAGAAGGGAGAAAGACAGACCCAAGGACAAATGTTCAGGCAAGCAGATGAGATAAAACAAAAAGAAAAGACAGTGGAAAACATTAATTAAAAACCTTGGAAAAAATACAGTGAGAGGATATGAGTGCCAGGTGTGTAACAGCTCTGTCCTTGCAGCAGTTCCCAAAGGAAATATACTGATAACACCTAATCTGTATTATGGGATGCAACAAAATATTCCTCATCCCTTTGTTGTTTTTTTGAGAAGATGTGAAATACATCTATACATTAAATAAAACAACACAAAATGAGGAAAGACAGGTTTTCCATTTTGACCAAAAGACTGAATATTTCTTTCATCTGCAGGGTTTGACGAACCATCTCACATCCTCACTGTAGTACCTAGAGTTAACTTTAACACAACATGTTGACTGCGAAGTCTATTCTGTTTTTTGTCTTGGGCACTATTCTGCACAACACAAATTATTCATGGGGTAAATGGATAATGCTTAAAATAAAGTCTAGAATTTAAAGTTTAAATAAAGATTTTTTTAGCATAAAGAATACATTAGTTTCAACTTATTTTAAGAAGTTGGTCAAAATAAAAAACATTTTAGACATTTTTTGAGTAGGATGGAGTCAAAAAAAATTAGTCAGAATATCTTAAATAAAATGGTTTGACCACTACATATCCACACAACTTTTGGTTACTTATTAAGTTGATTTAACTTAATTAAGTTTTTCGAGGTCAAGGCAGATCATGTTGGTTGTACTAAACTACATGAGTTTGTCTGAATATAAATGTTGAATCAGTGGCATCGTTAGGCATGGGCGTCCAAGACTACAGCCCTGAATGTTTTATGAGCAGCTCCAGACTTTTCAGATCCTTTTAGTGACTTGCTGTGGAGTAAACTCAGTCATCGGCTCCTCTGGCAGCAGCACAATCTCTCCCCCACACCTCTTTATGTTGTGTGTACACAAGAGTCAGCATCGCCAGGTTATTTTGTCACGAGCCTGTCAGTATATAAGCCTGTGTGAAGCTTGACAAAAAAGCTAATGTTTAAATGTTAAATAGTTATCATGACGTAACAGCCTGTAAAAATAAATGTAAGTCTGTGCATGTGTGTGCGGGGGTGTCTGATGGTCAGCGCTGAGTAGTCTCGCTCACCAGACCTTTCTCAAGAAAAGAAAGGTCTGGCTGGGCCGACTCTCACCTTAAGATTGGAGAAAAAAACACCCCGGCTGCTTGTATTTCTTTCAACCAATCACAATCGTTCTGGGCAGTGCCACAGCAACGGTGCGCTTGCAAAAATATTGCCAGGGGGAAACAGGTTTTGGTTAACACGCCCACAAAAATATCGCCTACAGGACGCGAACCATGGCAGAAAAATGGCTACATCCCTGTAAGATCAAACACCGCAAAAGTTAGTAAAGGACGTGTTGAAAACGGTTGAAAACTGCTACACAACCGGAGGTGGTAGGGCGGGATTTCAGCGGGTGGCTCGTTCCACCCAATGAGAGGCTGATCTATGCAGCGAACTTCCGCCCACTCAGACTAGCGCTGAGTGACACATCAGGAGGAGCAGAGGAGAAATGACAGAGTATGCAGGTCCAGATGGGAAAAAAATTAAAACTAATTTTTTCAGATTTCTCCTCAAGAGAAAGGAGGAAGTGTAAGAAGTTTGCATGTGCAGTCATTTTTAATAATTTACGTATTATGTTGAAAGTGTATGTTCTTGAAATTAACGGAAAAAAACCCTGTACTTTTTATCACAATATCAAATATTGTGAAATATCGTGACATTATTTTAGGGCCATATCGCACACCCCTAGCCTGCACCCATAGCTGCCTCTCAGCAGCGCCCCCTGCTGCTCACCCTCGGTATCTGACGGCAGGGTACTCCTTCAGGGTGGCACAAAGCGTAGCCAGCTGCTCAGCCAGCCTCTCCATCACGGGGTTCTTCAGCTGGGTCTTATGGGGGCTGTAGAAACTGTGGAAGGCATCTGGATTGTCCAGGGAGTACACCTGCACACACAAACATGGACACAAATTCAACTTTGTATCAGAAAAACACACTTTACTGCCTTCTTGCTTAGTTGGATCTGATTTTTCACCTTCCTACACCTTTTGTTAACCATGGGGCGGGACGGATTTCAAGATGTAAAGGCTGATTTGATCATGTCAACAGATTTTCAGTGTCATGGAGACTTTGATCTGTGCTGTGTGAAATGCAGCAGGTCACAGAGGACACGCAGCATGTTATCTTACTGTAAAATAATGAGCTGGAGGTGTTGTGATAATATCAAACAGTTGATTTACATATTCTCTCCGCTTGTGTAATCTCTTGTTTATCGTCATTGTCTCAGCTCTCCTTTAAACTGTCTCCTTTCCTCTCTCATATTCTTCTCTACTCTGTTAATTCCTTAGTTCTCTACTTCATATCCTTTTCTCCTTTTCCACTCCTGTCATTTCCCCTCCTCTCTTCTTCTCTCCTTTAATTTCCTCACTTTCTTCTGTCATGTCCTCATCCTTCTGTCTTTCCTTTTGTCTTATCTCCTGTCCCTTTTCCTCTCCTCCCTCAAATCTGTTTTTGTCCCCTCATCTCTCCTCCTCCTGTGTCCTGTCAGTGTTCCTCTCATCTCCCATCTGTGTCTACTCTCTTCTCTCCTTCCCTCTCCTCTATCTCATTTGTTTGTGTCCTCTCCTCTACTCTACTCTACTCCTCTTTCCTTGTCTCCTCTCCTCTCCTGCATCACTCACTACCACTCCCTCCTCCCACCCCATCTGTCTACAATCACATGACCACACTTCTGCTCTGCAGAATGGTCCCTATGTTATCTCCGCAACCATTGGCTGCCGCCTGCTGTGTGGACCCTTACTCGTCCAATGGGGCGAGAGCATCAGCCTGTAGGCGGGACTGTGAGGCAGCACTTTGCCTGGAGCAGAAAACCACTGACTCTGAATTAATCAGAGTAGACAGGAGGATAGCAAAGCATTGTGGGCTGAGCAGCATCTTCAGATAGTGAGCGAGAGAAGGATGGACAGGAGGAGAGATGTGGGAGATAGAAAGAGTGGGGGTGGGGTGGAGGGAGGGAGGGACAGGAAAATTAGGAAAAATATGGTTGTAGAAAGGGAGAGAATACATATAAAGAAAAAATAAAAAGCTTGAATGCAAGCAGTGAGCAAAGGGAGCACAAGCGACGTGCAGAAGCAGGGATGCAGGAATGGCAGGCAAGAAAAACCTGCTAACAGACAGAGGGAGGGAGAGAGAGAGAGAGAGAGAGAGAGGGAAGAGGAAAAACACGACAAAGGCAGAAATTTGGAAATATAGCGAGGATTGAGGAGCGGTAGGGAGTGAAGGAAGGTGATGTGACAAATGTGAGTCTTGCTAGAAAAGTCTGGCGGTAAACAGAGTGACTGGTGAGTCAGCAGCATCGTGCCAAGCGACCACCTGAGTGTGTATTTGTGTTTTTCTCTCCTCTCTCCGTATAACAAGCAATAACCTCCCTGTTACTATTCCTGGCTGCGTCCTTTGCAGCATCTCCCTCCTCCCACCTGTCTTAATCGATCTCTTGCTGCTGTTCGGACTCGTGCTTTCTATCTCTGGATTTCTCTCTCTGTCTCTCTGGTTGTCCATCACAGTCACTGATAAACAGCAAAAATAAATCAGCTTTCATTCATTGCCCTGTCTAGAAACGGGGAAAAAAGGCAGGGGCCAGAACAAGTCCCATCTGTGAACACCAGAGTAGCCATCACTACCCAACACAACAGCTGGATACGTACCTGAGACTCGTAGGGCAAGAAGGCAATGTTGATCTCCGTCAGAGTCTTGATGGTTTTGGAAGCGCGGCTTTTCACCAGCTCGTTGAAGAGAGGATCAGGGCAGGCTGGAAGGAACAGAATTATAATTAATAGAAGGCATTTTAAAACAACTTTGCAATATATTTCTAGAAATTAGCGAAAACACACATTCAATATGCAAGAAGAGACAATGTGAGGATCTCTGTGCACTGTTCATTAATCACATTAACCAGTTTAATCACAGATACACTCCCTGTTTTGGTTGCAGCACCTGACGACATCCCCAAACCCATTTCCTCTCAGCTCACTGTTGATGCTTTGAAAAATTAATGCCCTTACAAACAGTGAGCTGGGAGGAAACTGGTGGGATTTGAGGACATTATCAGGTGCTCTAACAACAATGAGCAGTGTGCCGACAAATATATAAAGACGGACAAGAAAGCAGTTTATCTATGAAGGAAGCAGTTGGAAGGAGCTGAGAAAACAGCCACAGAAAACAACACAATAACAGATTGAACAAAGAGAAAATGGGAAAAAGTAAAAACAGAAAGCAAATGATTGAACATTTTGCAACACAAATATGTTTTAAAACAAAAGTAATGTATTACATAGAGTAATGCTGAAGCAAGACTTTGTATATACTCACAGTCAGTGAAGAAAACATGGGCTGCCTTGTACTTAGCTGAATGAGGGTCTTTGAAGTCTGCGATGAGGGTGTGGACAGACTGGGGAGAGATAAACAGACAGAGCGTCAGATCGTAGAGTTCAATGTGATGTGTGACGACTACAGTTTATGTGTGTCAGTGTGCACAATTCATACAAGCTAGATATTTTGATCAAAATGATGTTACCAAAGTCTTTACATGCCTGAGTTACCCTTTTTTTCAACTTAGACCCTATTTTTCCACATTTTTGTGTCAAAACGACTAACTAACAATTATTGAACTTGGTCCAGTATTTAGCAGGAGCTCTACAGCCAGCTGTGGTGAAACAGGCTGCAATGTAACCACTCAGGGCATGTTTGCAATATCAATTTATGTCCACTAAAAGTGCTTGTTTTTGCCACCGAGAATCAGATTGTTATTTTAAGTGTCTGACAACATTATGGACAGGATCCCTACAGAGATAAACCTTTTTGTTGAAGAGTAGATCCTTTTTGTTTAACCAGAACCAGCTCCTCCAGACTTTTATAGGCATGTATAGACTCAGCATATTTTTACATTTAGCTGGCTAAATTTAGGGTTTACTTCAACCAAACCAGAGTGGGTGCTTGTTGGAACAGTGGAAAGACGAACCAAGATGGCTTTTATAAGTTTTGTTTCTGTTGACTCTGAATGAAGTATGTTTAACAGTGATAAATTGTTGTTAATTTAAATGGAGTCTGGTGGGTTAAACGATAGCGATTTCGGGGCTGTTTCTGGTTAAACGAAAAGGATATTACTCTTAAACAAAAAGGTCTATCTCTGCAGGGATCCTTTCCATAATGTTGCCAGACAATTAAGCAACAATCTGAGCCTGTCAGTGGCAAAAGTAAGCACTTTTAGTGGATGTAAATTGATGGTGCGAACATGCCTGAGTGGTTATATTGTAGCCTGTTTCGCCATTGCTGGTAGCAACTCTCTCACTCAATACTGGACCGTCTCCATTACTCACTTCGACACAAATAAGGTCCAGGTTGAAAAATACCAAAGTCACCCTTTAAGCTCAACACAAGAAATAACATTCTTAAAATTATTTAAAACATTTGCTCAACACATCATGCCAGTAATGCTTAAAATATTTAACCAAAGAGATCAAACATGAGACCAATCTGAACAAAACAAACTCAAATACTTGCTCTGGAAAAATTATAACACCACTGAAGCAACATAATAAAGGACCTAACACCTGAAACTATGCAAAGCTCCATCAAATTATGACTCCTCCTGTTTTCTTCTGTCAATACATTAAAATTGTAAAACTTATCAAACATACTGTGTATCCTTTTATTTTCAATATCCACTACACTACACTACATAGCAATGTGCAAACCGTATCACACATCACATTCATAGTACATATTCATATTTGGGACAAAGAGAAACACACACACACCAGGGAAACAAAGAAGTGTGCATGTGTCGTTTGCCTCGGCTGAGTCAACAGCCGTCTGTTTGAACTCGCCGCGGATTCTTTCCTTTCTCAGCTAAAAATACAGACCTGCTGCCATAGACACACCTCTAAATATACACTATGAATGACACACAAAGAGACAGAACGCGTACCTTCTCTGTGGGTGTAATCAGGTAAATGGCCTCCAGGCTGGGCAGAGGCTCTCTTCGCTTCATGATGTCCTCCACAACTAGAGAAGGAGAAACAGACATAAACATGTGCACAGTTACAGAGGACCTTACACAAACACTCAGAACAGTGCAGAGAAATTCTAGATGTGGCCCTAATCTCTTACTGGTGATGCCCTCTGTCATGATGTCTGTCATCTTGCAGCAGGAGGACAACATCCTCATGCTCAGCTGGTCCACGATCAGCGCCTGGCAACAGGAAATTAGATAAACACAGTTCACTTACATTACATATTGCTGACACTAAAAACATGTTATTCAAATAAAGCTGTACATCCATTTTGGAAATGGTAAATACCTGTAGCCACGTATATATGTTGTGTGCATTTGTATCTTCTCTGTATTTCAGCTTGCTGTATCTTTAGTTTTGACTACAGTTTCAACTTTGTGATTGTTTGGAATATCCTGTGGTGCTCAGCAAAAAAGCTGCACGGCCCTGAAATCATTATTCAAGACTGATTTTAGGACCTCAACTATTATTTGACTAATAGATTACTTGGCTACACCACCTATACTCACTTATAGAAATGAACAGTGCTTGAATTGAGCCAGTACTTAATCACTCAGATTGCTGACACGTAAGATTTCTGTCCAACTTTATACTGTTGTATTTGTATATTGTGCCAAAATCCTTCATAAATGGTTTATGAATTCAAACTAGAGAACAACACGAGGAAGCTGCAGGGCTTTGATTTGACATCAGATTTAAAATAAGACACCTAACTGATCACTTTGTCTGGGTGAGCACATGTGATGTGATGTAGTCTTTTTTTTTACTCATAGTCCTCCACATTGGTGAACTCAGACTAAGACCCAGAGATTGAGGGCATTTTCTTGTAAGTGTGAACATCTTACCTTCCATTCTCCCTTCTTCTTCACCTTCTTGATGACATCATTCATAATCTCTGCAAGAGAAAATAAACATCATTAGGAATCTGATGGTCGAACAATGGTTTGACACATTTTGTAAACAGGGAATACTCACAGAGCTACACACACACACACACACACACACACACACACACACACACACACAATTTCCCCACAGTAAGCTCCACTCCCAGGGCTGATTCACCTCAGCTCCATCACACTCACATAAATAATTAAATAGATAAATTCAGGGGAATATATGTAACAACCATTGTTTGGTTGTTCAGGTGTCTTTGAACCCTGCAGGCTAGATGACTTTGTGTGTGTGTGTTTGAATGTAGGGATCACATATGGCTCTGTCTTACAGTACAGTATGTGCTCTATTTATTTGAGTATCCTCACTTTATGGGATTTTTTATTGTATCCAAAAAGAGACTTTTAGACACCATTTTGCAACGGGATCACACTAGCTGTGATGCCAATCCATGACTTAAAACGCATGTAGGCTACTTCCTACCCCACTTCTCACTTCCGGCGCCCTAGTTTGGACCACACATCTGCAGACTCGGCCTTCATTGTGATTTCAACAACAAACCTGATGTTTTCTGACTCAGATTTGCACGGTTGTGACACAAGTGCAGTCACAAATCTGTCCACAGACAGCAAGACATATAGACAACACTTCGCTAAGTACTTGAAACTGCTTCTGTGGTACTTTGCGCTACAATAGGTGTCTCCCGAACCACATTTTGCCATGATGACAAAGTGAAAACAAGCCTTGCCCCGCTGTCTGGCAGCAATTACTAAAAAACAAGGAACTAATAACAACAATGGAGGCAAATATTTATCTCGAAATGGCATTTACTGATAATATTAACCATGCTTTGAGAATAGGGCTGCAACTAACGATTATTTTCATTGTCGACTAATCTGTCGATTATTTCTTCGATTAGTTGACTAATCATTTTATCAAAAAATGTGTTACAATGTTGAAAAACGTCGGTCTGTCTCTCCCAATCCCCAAAATTATGTCATCTAATGTCTTGTTTCGTACTCACGCCAAAGGGTTTTAGTTCACCGTCATGGGAGAGTGTGTAAAGCTGCCCATATATTAACATAAGACGCTGCAATAAGAGTATTTTGGGGTACATTTATAGTACTTTTCTAAAAAAACATGACTCTGACTCCTTAGTCGACTACTAAAATAGTCACCGATTATTTTAATAATCGATTAGTCATTGATTAGTCGACTAATCGTTGCCGCCCTATTTGAGTATAGAGTACAATCCCTTTGGGAAAATAAGACCGGTATTGCATGTAACTGTGTGTCTTTTAATGTCAAGAGCAAACATTATCTACGTTGTAACTATAAAGTACTGCTATAACATGTATCTTATAGTAGTACAGAGAAGAGAAGCCAAAAACAAGGTGCTTACTCATGCAGGTTTGGGCTCTATTAGCTCACCTGACTCAAAAGCAAAACACTACAGCAGAGACATCTAACCTTATCCTGTCCTAATGGTATATATTTGAAAATCCCATAATGCATTTCCTTTACTGCAGGACAATAACATGCCAAAGTCAAATACAGCCTCCAACAAGGTTAATGAGCACAGATCTACAGCAGTGGAATACATCCTCTCTGTGAGGAGTGAATAAAAACACAGAGACTGTTGGGAAGGGATTCTGCTTTGTTTCCTGGTGATCTCAAAGATCCACAGAGGGAAAATAATCCTATCCAATGTGACGTCATGGCACGATGGTCATGTTTATGCCACGAAACTGATATTGGCCTGATCACTGTGCCAACCATCTGCCAGCTGTGTTGGGATAAACCCATTTGGGGTGAATTACTGTTTAACATCATGCTGGATCGCTGTGAATATAAACTGTTAAGCCCTTCGGCCCCAGCTAAAACCTGAGGCCACACAGATACTGATGGATTATCACAGTTTAGAAAGGACTCAGACAAAAAAGATTACTGAACGCATGACATTAAGGTCAGGGACGTGTTCAGGTCTGTGTTTCTGCCTCCAAAATAACCAATGTTAAACTCTTCCAGGTGAAGAACAAACCAGCTGAAAGGAAGGATTAATATATAGCATGGATGGAAGGACAAATAGATGGGATGACAGAATATAGCAGATGGAATAAAGAATATAAAGACATGGTGGACAGATAGGCCGTAAGGTGAACACAGTTATCGTTTCATCTCGTTCCGACATCTGGGGACTACACGATCTTTACTTCATAAAAAAGATCGATACATGTTCAGCTAATCAGCGGGAGTTCGTAGCTCATAACCCCGCAAGAGTCCTGTGATCGGGGTCGTAATTCGGCACTTGTTCCGTCTGAGTGTAATGATCAGTTCAGCTTGAGCGTAATGAGATTTGGTACGCGAGTGGTGGCACGGACGTCACGTGATCGCGCTACACCAATAAGGTACCCGCATTTCGTGTCGCCATGGTTTCATTCAGCAGAGGAAAACAGACCCGGAAGTCCTCAAAAGTGAGCAGAAATGAGCTGAAACAGCGCTATTCACATTGCCGTGTCCATGAAACACGATGAGACAAATAGACAATAAGGTGAACTAAGCAAAAATGTCTTAAAACGCATTTGATTCAATACCTGGGCATAACCGACGTATTAGTACATAGACAACATAGCTGTCCAGTACGGAATTACGACCCCGATCACAGGACTCTTGCGGGGTTATGAGCTACGAACTCCCGCTGATTAGCTGAACATGTATCAATCTTTTTTATGAAGTAAAGATCATGTAGTCCCCAGATGTCGGAGCGGAAATCAGTTTCTGTGAGACTTTTTCTGATTCACCTTATGGCCTAAGAATGAAAGATACAGTACATGGGATGAAAGGAAGGATTGATAAGATGGTAACAGACTGTGAGGGAGAGCTGAAGAGAGAAAAGTGACGCAAAGGTACTGTAAGAAGAGAAAGGGAGAGGTGCATGCCACTGGTGTTTGGAAATCAACAACACGTTATTTACTGTAGTTTTGCAGGTTGATTTGGCTCACTTATCAACATGGTCAGCAGTTGGAGCAGCAGCAGTTATGACACAGAGCTCATGGAGGCAATTACTTGTCATACTCCTTTTCTAAATCATTATTCTGTCAAATGTGGACACACAGACATGATACGCCGTCTTCAGTGCAACTTACACTCAGAAGGATATTATTATGTCTGACGTCCTTCGTCTATCACAGATGCTGCTTAAAGAACATGATTATGGTGTGCCTTGGGCTGGTCACAATAGAAGGCCAATCTAAAATGTGAAGACAACTGACTTTAATGTTAATTTCACTACTATAAACCATCTCCAATGTCATTTCCCATCCTCACAATCGCAAACCATGTGTAGCCACGTCAGCCCAGGACCTTAACATCTGGTTTCTTCACCTGCAAGATGGTCTGAAACCAGCCACCTGACAGCTGATGCAACAATTTGGTTTGCCCACCCAAAGAATGTCTCAGTGGCTGGTCCCTGACCATCTTGCAGGTGAATACTGGCTCACTAGACTGGTTGGATGTACTGCCAAATTCTCAGAAACAACTGGAGGTGGCTTATGTAAGTGAAATAAACATTTAATTTTCAGGCAACAGATCTGGTGGATGGCCCTGCAGTCAGAATTCAGTTGTCTGTACATCCATGGTTACACTGCAAACAGGAACTGCTACTTTAGCATTATTTTAATGGTGCACTGCCAAAAATGAAGACAAGCACAGGCTAAAAAATGTCTCCACTAAAATCTAAGTTGTAGCTCATGGCTAATTAACATTATACTGCCTGACATACTAACAATAGGTTTGACAAAACCCACTGATAAAACATTTTTTCATGTCTCATTTTTGTCTCCATTTTGTCCGAGGAGGGGCCCACAGTGTCAGACTTTAAAAACCTCCAGTGCAAGATGAAAGGAAGTATATGATGCAGGAAGGACAGAAGGATTTGTTGGCTGTAAGGAAGGATAGATACATACTATAAAAGACTAAAACCCTTCAGTTATGTGTATATAGCTCAAATTTACGTTGTCAAAAAACTACAAAATTTGTCTTAAAAGCAGCATACGCACTGTGACAGACTGAAATTTGACCCAGTGAATGCAGAAACACTGCCAGACTACGGCCTGCACCTCCTGTGAGTCAGAGTAAGTGTATCTGACCTCCTATGGGACATATGATCTTGGAATAGTAAGAATATTATTCTCACTAAATGACAGAGAGATTCCCCGACTCAGCTTCAGTCTATTTCCAGTATCTTCTGTGTTTTGTCCCGTAAGCTGCTGCGTCAGCGCAACAGCAGAACCAAAGCAACAAAACCTGACGCACATTATTTTGTTAAGGACCAGGTGCTTTGATTTTGGATCCGTTGATGAATCTGTGCTAATTGGTCAAAGTAAACGTTGTAAAATTAAAGCTGGCTCACTTTAATTCCTAAAAGGTTGACTTGTTTTTCATCCAGCAGAGGCTCCAGGCTACAGGATGAGACACTTTTACAAACAAAGAAGCGGTGGGGATATCCGTCTCTCGCTTTCCCTTTTCCTCTGCAGCAGCTGATGTGTTTCCTCTTGTTCTCGCTCCAGCATTTTTCTGATAAAAGCAGCTCCAGTCACCTCACTGATATTTTAGTATTAACTAGTGTTTTTCCAGTTAATTTTCTTATGTTTCAAGATATTGCACCTCTTTCTCAAGAAAATGTTTCTCACACATTAATGTCCATAAAAAATAAAGCTTTCATGCTACATAATATAATAACTGAAGAAGCAACAACACAACCTTTACAATTTGTGTTTGTCAATGACGGCAGAGAGAAAACAAATCAATATTGTTGATTGATACATATCTAATCTTGGGAAATATGTATGAAAGGATTGTGGGCTTTCAGGTTGTGGAAACAAAGTTAAAGCTGCACTACACAATATTTGTATAAAGAATAAATCAAATGATCGAAAGGGGGTATTTGAAGTGACAAACGCTGGAAGGACCCAACTCCACTCTTAATCATACAGCTATTTTCAGCAAATAAGCTCTGATAAACTCACTGTGCAGGATTTGGAACAAATTTAACCCCTACACAGTCATCATCCACCAATACATGTTTTCACTAACAGCTAGGCAGTATATCAATATTATATTAGCACTGAAATATGAGACTAGATATCCTCTTGGACTTTGGACGTATATCATTGTAAGTGTTGTCTTCTCCTGGTTTTAAAGACTGAATTACAATAAAGTGATGTCATAGTCTAAACTTAACAGACTGCTCTAGCTGCTCTATTATTTGCCATTATCCACATTACTTAGTACGTTTACATGCACGCAGTAGTCAAGCTGAGTTCACAGCTCGGCTAATCAGTCAAGTTGGACTTCTCGTCTTGTCTGAGTATACATGCAGAAGAGAAAATCGAATTTCTGACCGTGTATGTCTGACTCTGCCTCGATAGGCGGCGCTGTGTCCTTTTTAATATAGTGCGTAGTGAAGTAGTTCCGGTTCTTGTTCAGAAACTTTTTTAATAAATCTGTGTTTCACTGTTTCCTACCATCCATGAACTTCAAAATGTTTAGCTCCTTTAGCTGTCGGAGCATGAATATAGTGCGTCTTCTGCTTCTCGGTCGCCATGGTGTTTGTTTGTTTGTTTTTCTGGGAGTTAATGCACTGCTGCTACGTCATCTCCTTCTTCTGGGTGAAAGCCCGCGAAAGAAAAAGTGGTGCATGTGCAGAACACCGAGTCCAACTCCAGCAGAATTATCTAGGTGTGCTAGTCCAATTTCAGTCGGGCTAAGCTGTTTACGTGCATTTTGATTTTTCTTTCCCATATCACCTAGCTCTATTTTTAAATTAATCTACCTGATGAGATCTCTTCTCGGGACTTTCACGTGTCATGTATAAACTACGCTTGATAGGTATTTCCCTGACTCTGTTAGCTCTGTTTGGGTTGTGTGGCTAACAGCTTTATCATTCTTATAGGTAGCCTACATGATGTTTGGTGACCTCATGTAATCCGCATTATGGTCCTTTAAGAAGAAAAAAAACAACCCAGAATTTTATATGACATATTTTATCTTATTTTCTGTAATATCCGGTATAATGTCGACTACATAAATACTGTGCAACATCAGAGATTGTGTGAACCGTTTCACCCACTGTCTTCACAAAAGATTAAATTGATCCTTTTTAGATTAAGCTATTCCCTCACTCCTCTCTTTTATTTCCCGTGTTGACCTTTACTGAGTCATGTCAATAACGGAACTATAATGACAAAATAATTAAGTGGACACTGCCCACACTTGTTAACTGATGACTGAGAGAAAAGATGAAAACCACGTTGGGAGGAGACAGTGCTGTGGATTTTTCCTTTCTGACCCCCTGATAGAGACACAACAATACATGACCACACCAGTCAGACAGAAGGGAAGGGACCTGAAAAAACAGTGTTACAGCTATGTCAACCAAACAGGGAGTGTGGCACAAACAAATACACTCCTCAGACGCCACATAATCTCTCACATCCAGTTTCACAAGAAACACATCCTCGTGGCAGAGCAGGGAAAAGAACGAGGACAGGCCAAAAGGCACAACTTTTCTTGTTACAAACCATTAGATTGAATAAAAAAATACCTAAAAACTGATCTTTTTTCAACAATCCAGACGCACAGACCACATTCTGGGCATTTCATCCAAATAACGCTTATCTGCCACAATAAGAAACAGTGTGATGTCCTACATGAAATTGCTGATCAGGTCAATGTACATTCAGCCCAGACTCTACACATTATGCAGCAGTGAAGAGCTGACAGTTTCTCCCTTTGCCTCGTGGTTCTCCCCCCTTCAGGGACTTTCACCTATGAGTACATGACCCATTTTTTTCTCTGGATCTCAGCTTCATACAGCAGCATCACTCCCGAGAGAATCTGACACGGCTGATCTTAAAGAGACAGGGAGGCATTTCAGCAGGGCTAGCACTGAGTTACAACTACAGCGCTCAGTGCTTTTCCGTTCAGAGACATTTTTATTGTGTTAAAAGAACACTTAAAGCTTTACAACGAGGGTCTCAACTTAAAAAATTCTAAATTCTTAATTCAAAAATTTAAATAAAAGACACATGAAGCCAAGCCAGGTCTCTATAATAGTCTATCAATAAAACTGTGCAACATATAAGTCATGAAGCATGATCAGTTGCTATAGTGATATAGTGAAAAAAATACTGTAAAGGACAAAATGGAGGCAAACAACAGTGGCATTTCACCATGGAGTCCATTATTTTCTATATGAGTACACACTGGAGGTCATAGTGTGTTTAAAATAGAGCTGAAATTGACGGTCAATTCATCTAATAGTTGACTGACTACAAATAAATCAATACCAGCTGCTGGTTTCTTTGATAATAGATTAATTGTAGTAGGAATTTTATCATTTACTTAACATTTGCTGTTATAGCTTCTCAAATGTACCATGTAATCTGTAGCTCAATCAATGCAAGAACATAATTATCAGATTAACTCATGACATTCCTTAACGATGATCCAATTGTTAAACCATAGTTGTTGTCAGGTTAAGGCCCTGTCTCCACGTGTAAAGATATTTTTGAAAACAGATACGTTCCTCTAAGTTCTGGCCTCTTGTCACATGCAAGTTTGAGGTTACCAAGATAGAAATTGTATCCGTGTAGGCATGTAAAATGGAGCATTTGGGAAACAATGACGTCATCTTCTTCATTTGCGCATGTCCATTGTTGCTTGTGTGCCAAAACGAAAAAACAACAATGACACTCCCGCTTTGTTTATGTTTTGTTTACACTGCTTTGTCTAATAACTCCTTTGCCCTTTAACTTAGTATTGCTGCAGGACTTTATGGATAAACGGAGTCGTCTGCTGTGCCAAGTGTTATTTGGTCCAAATCCCACCAGAAACAGCGCATTTGGATAAGACCCAGTTGAAGCAGCAGGTAGTGGGACATTTTTTTGAGTGAGGTTTTTGTCAATGACGAGTGAAGGAAAACTTGTCCGGAGCAGGTTGTATCTTTTAGTGAGCTCCTTCATCCTTGAATCGAAGAGGAATCAACGGCAATGAGATCTCCAGTAGGTGTTTTGAAAAAGGTAACATTAGCCTGTGCACTCTACTACCTCTGTAAAGAGGGGAGACTGTGTAAGACAGCTGACGCCAGCGAGCTAGACTGCTTTCATGCCCTAATATTAGTCTGCAGCCTGGTCAGACGGGCCTGCAGTTGCATAACACCCTAACCAGCCCCAACCAGCACAAGTTGGTTTTGAGAAAAGCAGAGGAGGATCATGAGTTTGAAGCCCTTCTGGCCTCCAACATCCATCCAATCAGAGGTCAAAGGTTCATGCAGGTTGAGGACAAGTGCAGGTCACCCAGCCAAAAAAGGAAACAGGTTAATGTGAGG
Source organism: Epinephelus moara (assembly GCF_006386435.1). Classification (NCBI taxonomy): domain Eukaryota; kingdom Metazoa; phylum Chordata; class Actinopteri; order Perciformes; family Serranidae; genus Epinephelus; species Epinephelus moara. Next base: position 10,736,953 of record NC_065514.1, on the reverse strand, counting down.
ACCCTTTCCCATGACCTGCACCGATGGATGGGAGCAGAGAAAAGGCAGAGTCATGAGACCTGAGCACAGAGACGCTCTGACAGCAGATCTGTATAGCGGCCTGACCTTTGGCAACCATGTTTGCAGTATACTGACTCATTCTGAAGCAGTTTACATAAATGTACCTCAACAGCCAAAAATTTAAGCAGATGCAAAAGCCATCTGAGCACATACGACAACAGTGTGGGTTAACCCTTCATATTTTCAAAGATGGTGGGTCTAGCATTGCCAGCCCCTGGTGTTTAACCATAAGCAGTAAAACGCAGAACCACTCTACATATTAGCACACTTGTAACATCTCACAACGGCAGATTATTACCTGCTGAGACACAAAAATATCTTTAAAGGCGTTAAAATCCTCTGCAATAACATGCACAAGAAGCTAGACGCTTGGCCAAGTGGTCTGCAATACACCTGCGAAACACATGGAGTTGTCAGCCACCCCAATTAACGTGACAGCAAGGAGCCCCTGTGATGGGAAACTCAGATGAGCAGGAGTCCTTATCAGTCAACAGAAGTTGCTAATGCAGGAAAAAGGATTTCATATGCAAAATGCCATTTAAGAAATACGTCTTTTTTAAAATACTTAAATTATTTTGTTACATAATGAGGTCAGCTACAACCAGTTGACTAATCGATGACTATTTTGCAAACCTTCTGTTATCAAACTCCTACTATACACCCCCAGATAGCATTATTTTAGGAGGTATGATATCACCTAACTGTTGTTTTCAGATGAGAGGACATCTTTATCATTTCAACACATCTGACGCATCTTTGTTGTCATGGTTTATACTCAAAAGGAACCTTAGGTGTCAATGAGGACATATTAATTGTCAAGTAGTGAGGGAGGGAATTTCTTATACTGTCCAAAAACCTAAAAGGTATTTCATTTAAATATTAAACAGAACAAAGCATTAAATACTCACATTGGAGAAGCTCGAACCATTTTTCAACATTTTTAGACTTATCCTCTACTGTGAGGTGTACACACTCATTAATCTAATCAAATGCAACTTGGGGCCAACAGCTAACACCTCCAATCAAGAAAAGCCAAAGTTCATTTTGTTAGCTTGTCTCAGGGTCACAGACAACAGGTGTCTCTTTGGACATCACGTGACAAAAACTGTTTCTTTCCAGAGGAGTGTGGCTGCAGTCTAATTTAATAATTTCTCCCTCATTCTCCGCCTGCTGATCTAATAATGAAGGTAAGGAAGGTGTGGGTGGAGGCCAACAGTCTCCATCAACTCCACATCATTGTGATTCTCCAGAGACCCCACACTCACCACAGTGCACCGCACACACATTATGAGCGAGGACATAAAATCCCTGAACAATTTAATCAGATCCCTCTCTTAACAGACCCCAAATACTCCACTTTCGAAATACAACACATTACGGGAGCTGAAGATGCTCTCACTGCTGTGTCAGAATGGTCACTGATTAATCATTTCATCAAACTGATTAATCAGCTAATTGTTCTTGGCTCTTTGACAGAAATACCAGCGCAGGAAGTGGCAGAAAACCATCTGCAGTTAATCAATTCATAAACCCAAGTGGTGTTTAAATCGTCTACATGTTTTTTGTACGCTACATAAACCAACCAGAGAGGAATTTAGGCGTTAACTTTATTTATTTATTTTTTCAACCTGGACGCCATTTTCCCTGTGTTTTTGTGTCTAAGTGACTACTGGAGACAACAATTTGAAACTGATCCATTACTGAGAGTGAGGGCTGCAGCTGGCACCTGTGAAACTGCAGCACTTGCGCACAGTCAAATTTACGTCCACTAAAAGTATTTGATTTGTCACTGACAGACTCGATTATTATCATAAGTGTCTGAAAACATTATGGAAAGTAAGATCTTTTTTGTTAACATGAAACAGCCCCAAAATCTCAATCAGCAAACCCACCAGACTCCATTTAAATAAACAGTCATTTTAGCTCATATAGCACATTTTCACATCTAACTGGGTGAATTACGAGTTTATTTCAACCAAACCAGAGTCTGTGATTGTTGTAACAGTGGAAGGATGAACCAAGACACTTTTTGTGAGTTTTATTTTGTTCCTGTCGACTCTGAATGGGTGTTTCAATGATACAAATACCGTTCCATTAAAAGGAGTCTGCGGAGTTTCGCAGTAGCAATTCCAGGACTGTTTCTGGTTAAACAAAAAGGATCTTGCTCTTAAAAAAAAGGTCTATCTCATATATGACCCGAGGGCTGGGCGATATGACCAAAATCTCATATCCGGATATAGGTAATTTTATATCCCGATAACGATACATATCACAATATAGCACATTTTAATCCAATGAATAAAAAGATGCCTCTGTGTGTGCTTTTACATAGCATGCAGGTGTTCCGGATTCAGAGGTGTGACAGAGATCAGACTGATCAGAGCTTTAAACTCTGCCATGAGGGAGTACAAAAATGTTACTAGGACGAGGGGAGGACAGAGAGAGAGCAAGCAGCTGTGGTCGAGCAAGCTAGAGAGTGAGTGAAGAGAGGGAGCGCTGGTAGCGAGAAAGCTGGTGAATCAGATCAATAAAACTCCCAAATGACGAAAAATATTGCCGTAAAAAGTGTAATTTGCATCACGATATAAACGATAGAGCAAAATATGAAACGATAGACATTTTTCTCTCGTCGCACAATATATATCGTCATATCACACAGCCCTATATGACCCCCTAGTTGGCAAGTCCTCCTCAGTCATCATAAAGAGACTAAAGGTATGGAGAGAGAACCTGCATAAAAACTTCAACATTGAGGACTGAGAGAGGGCAAGTACCAAGGCACGATCACAAGCAGTTAACACGCCTTAAATTTCTGCAGTATAGTTGGCTGATGCCAACACATATAACCCCAGAAATGCTCAATCAGGCCATCAGGGGTAATCAATCACTCTTTCACAACATCTGAGGTCCCTTCATGTGTCACCTAGAGAGGACAGACTTAGCCCATATAATGGAAGCACTGGAGGATATGCTATAAGTTATCCTAGGTCAAAGGTTTTTTTTTAAATTGTTGTCAACATTTGTACATTAATGTAACGTGTACTCAAGTGTATCACACTAACACGATCCTAAAGCCTTTAATTTATGATTTTTACTATTTCATTTTTATTTAGTTGCGAATGTCGTACCGATATCTTGTTCAGGTGTCCATTTTTGTGTGTTTATTTGTGGGTACATAAACACACACATACTGGTATGTGTGTACATGTGTGTCTTTGTCAATTGTTGTTAAAATCAATAAAGATACTGTTGGGGAAAAAAGGTCTATCCCAGTAGTGTCCTTTCCATAATGCTGTCAGACACTTAGAAAAACAATGGGAGTCTGTCAGTGGCGAGAACAGGCACTTTAGTGTATGTAAATTGACAGCGCACAATTGCCCATTAACATTAGATGGCAGCCTGTTTCACTCAATACAGGACCAGTTTCAAAATACTTTTGTCTCCATTAGTCACTCAGACTCAAAAACATTAGTAAATTGGTAGTTACCAATTAAGAGAAGCTGGGAAACAATTTAAAGAAAGTCAGGACGCTGAAAATGGCAGGCAGTGTACTGTATAGCAGACTGTAGGAAAGCAGGTGATGCACTGTGGTGCCGCAGGCTGCAACAACCTGACTGGAGCTCTGTGTGAAGCTCTGAGTGCTCTGCAGTCTCCTCCAGCTGTACTGGTTAATGTACAGCATAAAAGCCCAAATCAATATCATTTTGCATATGAAATCCTCTTACAGTTAACAATTTGATGCATCACCATCACGTCATGCTATCCTTTCTCTTTCTCCTTAATCTGCATTTCCTCTTTTTTGTCTTGTCGCTGGAGCACGAGAGCATCTTAGCTGGCGCTACATGGCCTTTGCACGACACTGATCATCTATAAGTAGATATTTCTGTAACACTAGTGTTAAATGTGTCACCACTGTCTGTGTGCATATGTATGTAAAAGGAGGATGGTGAGAGCAGTCACGTGCTGCTGAGAAGAGTGGGAGGAGGAGGATGACTGCCAGCTCTGACACAGCACTCTTCCTCAGTGAAAGAGAAGGGGAATTCATTAAGATTATGAGCCACTGTAACCCTGAATTAGAGAGCTCTATTTCAGCCAGCCCTTGATGCTCTGTAACCACGGCGACATGACATTTCGGCATGGATTCATTTGGGATTGTGTGTGTTTGCAGCGTGCATGTGTATTTGCTGTGTGTGTGTGTGTGTTTTATGGAGGCCCAGAGGCTGCAGGCACTGCGTCAGACACTGAACCCAGACGAGTGTGCGATGCTCTGGTTCACTGATGCTTCCAAGGTCACATGAAAGCTTTGTGTATACATGTGCAAGTAAGTGCATGCACGTGTCCCTCTATTTTTTGGTTTCGCCTTCTTCCTTCCTTCTCGTCTATAAAGCCCTCTCACAGAGAGGAGTAAATACACATTGGCTTGCTTCCACGTACTTCCACTTAGAGTGAACTGACTCATCACAACCAATCAGACACTTAAAGGAAAAGTTCAACATTTTGGGAAATGCACTTATTTCCTTTTTTTCCGAGACTTACATGAGAGGATCAATACTAGTGTCACATCCCTGTGTTAGGTACGCTGCTAGAGTCAAGACGTGATAAGCCGAGCTTAGCATAAAGACTGGACAAAGAGGGAAGCAGATCCAAAACAAACAATACCAATCCCTCTCAAACTAAGTTTATCCATCTGCCCTGTACTCTCTGTGCAGTGTCTTCAGTTACAGCACAATATCACGGATACTGTCGGTAAACACAGGTCTTAATTTTGTTCTCTGTACAGGAACAACAATTCCGAACCTGCTAGCCTCACTGTGACGTCAAGACTCCGGGAAGCTGCATAGTCAATGCGCCTGGCCTCTGTTTGCCAAGACACTGAACTTTGGACGGAGTCATGCTAGCTGTTTTCCCCTACTTCCAGTCTACACGCAAAGCTAGGCTAGCCATTTCCTGACTGCAGCCCTGTACTTACCACACAGACAAGACAGTGGTATTAATTTCCTTATCCTATTCTTAAAATATCAAACTAGTAATTCAGTGTTTTCAAAGTCTTGCAACAAGAGACAGAACTAAAAAATGCAACATTACTCTCAAATATTCAGTGCCCAGTACTACTGACAACTCGACTGGCATCTTTCAACACAAGCCGAACAGTACAATGATATTGTATCCTTTTGCATAGATATCTTCTTCACTATGATTAGTATGAGTATATGGCGTATATTCCATAGGAACAGCGTATAATCGCATGGAATGAGGACAAACTGTCAGTTGGACAACCCAAACAAGACGTACAGTTCAACCCAAAATCAATAATACAGGAAGCACTGAGCTAGCTAACGTCGTCCATGAGTAGATGCATGGTTCCTTCTGCATGGTGATATGATTGGCGGGTGTAGTTAGGTAGAAAGAAAATAGTTCCTGCATGAAACTGCTCACAACAAGGTCCGTAGATTATCTTGAGTAACCTGGCCATGATTTATGAAAGGAGACAAGGGTTTTCCAAATGCGTTTTTTGGCACTCCAAGCACCACAAGTCGAGTGCCATCTAGTTCTATTATATTGGAGAGAAGGCAGACATCTCCACAGTCGATATCTCCAACACTCTGCAACTCACATAAAAACATCTAAATTGATAAACAGCACTGCTTTTTTTACAACCCGTGTTGCAGGTGTGATCTACTGCTGAATTTCTGGATTACAACCAGCTGATGTCAGCACTCTGATCAGCTGACTGATGAATATAGTCATCAAAATGCTACTAAGAGAAAATAAGAAAATGTTTGTTAAGGAATCTAAGTTCACTGAGTGCAAGACAGTGACCACGTTATCACAATGTCAGGCTGTTCCTTGTCTGGGACAAGATAAAAAGCCTTTGCCTCTTGAGAAATACAAGGAATGGACATGAATACCTGCACAATATAATGAGATCAGGTGCAACAACCCGACGTGCTTTACAATGTAAGGTGTTCATCTGCTGAATGTTAAAAACAGAACATTGTTTCTTCTTAATCACAGGGTTGTGATTTACAAAAAGAAGCTCCATCTGTGTCATCAACCTTAGCAGCCACTTTGTTTTTAATTAAATATCTACCAGCTCATGTTGCTGCTGAGATCCTCAACCCTCATCATTCAGCTGTATTTTCCTTCTGTCTGCTCTCTTGGACTGATGCTCACATACAGTCATAAAAGAGGAGGGTGAAACTCTGCTTGCTGCCCATCCCCCTCCTTCATTCTAGCTGCTACATCCGCTGCTGCAGAGAGGACCCATGATGGTGTCACCCTCCCTCTCTGCCCCCACCACCACCACCTCCACCTCCACCAATCCCATCCCAGCTCCACCTCAGCCAAACAGAGCGCAGGTGTTGCCTGCTGCGTGCCTGCCTTCACCTACTGGGAAACACGCACGAGTGTTTACAGTGTTCTGGAAAAGACGGTGCACTCGACACTGACAGTCTGCATGTGCCCTGCCTTTAATTTTACAAACTAGGTTATGTAATTTCCAGTTACACGGTCTGAAATTAAATAGTGTAGAACATACAATATTTGGCATGTGAGGCTGCATTGTGTAACGTTGTGGGTGCACAGATGATATCACCTCTATCAAATTTCAGTCTTGCGGCCTTAAATTAAAAAAATGTTGCGATATTATGGAAAAATCTTGTCATTAGCACAAATATCATTGATGCAAGCTGTAAAAATGCAGGTCTGGACTCACAATCTAATTTTCAACTCGACCACAATAAAGCACGAGGCCAAACAATATTTCTTTAGCATGTATTTAAAAAAACCATCTGCTCTACTTCCATAGCAGCACTGGTCAGTAAGTCTATATTATTATTGGAATCTTACCATACAATATGATCATATAATCACTGATTAACGTAAAATCTAGTAAGTCTGGAGCATAGCTCATAGCATTGAACATAAGTTTGAATTTGTTCTCTAAATATCTAATTTACATCCATATCCCTCTGCCCTATTAAAAGTCACAGTTTCATAAACCATCAATCACAAAAATACTTCATTATATCTTTATATAACATTATACTGTAGTCTTGGCTTCAAAATAAATTTACATTTTTTAAATTCTTGACCACTGGTGTTTCAGCCTCGACTCTTGCTCAATGTGGGAGGTCTGATTCCCAGCCAAAGCACAAACCAATCATATCATAGCACAAAAACACTGTGGAGGTGGTTGTGTATCAGTGTGTGTGACTGGGTGGGGATGGGGGCCTTAAGAATTTGCAGCAGGACTCATGACTGTGATACACCGCTGATCCTGAAAGGATTTCAAAAATTTAGAGATTCAGCAATCTTTCTGCCAGAGAGGGAGACATTACTACAGAGCTGCCTGGATTTCTGTAGTGAAATGTGAAACCAAATCAATAAGGCGAAGCACATATATCAAATGAAGCAAATCCTGCACCACAGACAGGCCTGGTTAAAAATGAGGAGAATGTGCAGCTGAAGAAATGAGGGAAAACTGATTTATTTAGATGCCTGCTCCGCATTACATGGTCTCTAGGAGTCTTTGCCTCACTATGCAGGCCTGTCTGACATAATCACAACCACCAACACTTGCACCCAGTTGACCCTGCTGAGGAGAATCGAGCTGCGCCTCTATTTCCAGGCCTGCATCCTCACCACACAGCGACACTGCTGAAGCATCAGTGGGAATAAATGAGTCTAGATAACAGAACCAGTGCTGGACGGTTCAGTCTGCAGCGTCCTGATGATGCAGGATTACACGGACTGGGTTAGATCGGTGGCGCACCGCCAGTAAAGGGCATCATAATGATGAAAGGGCATCCACTGATCGTTACAATATAGGCCCACAGATAATGCGTAATTTTAAAGACAACTTTCTCGTCCTGCATACAATCCGCCATTAATGTGTAGCGGAGCTGACAGCAGCTTGATTCAGCTGTGAGGCGCTCCGGATCAGAAAGGGTGTTTTATGCAACCGTTTCATGCTCCATCAGAGGGGTGAGGCACTGCTGAAATCAGGAAATCCCGCGGATGGAGAGTGTTAATCTCCAGCCACTTTATAACCAATACCATTAAATTATATTATTAGCTATAATTAGCTTGCCAAGGCGTGAGAAGCAACTGTCTGTAGGATCATACAGTATTCAGGGAAAACCAGTTTGTGTTGCAGCGCAGATTATTCCTGGACTAAACGCTGATTATGGCTAAAAGGGTGTATGTGGGCTGCATTTGCTTCCAGGCTTTCTGCATCCTTCTGGAGAAGGATGCCTACATTCATCAGTGGGCTAATCACCGCTTGGTAAATCCATTTTCAGGTCTCATCTGCTTGAGATACAATTGCGCATCCGCACCGCAGGAGCCTGGTGAGACAAACCAGCCTCTGCAGGTTTACTACAGCTCCCTCACTACACGGCCGTGGTTTACAATAGGATACAATGGAACACCATAGAGCACAACCTTCATCATCATCCTCATCATCACCAGATGCACAAACTGACATTCGCATCCTGCACAGACACGCACAAACACAGCCGCATTTGCGCGCTCGGCGCAGCATCCCACCAAATAAGACAGAAATAAGCTTACTTTCGCCGACCACCGCCTTTAATCCGATAGGTGCCATGATGCTGCTGAGTGCTGAATTGAGTGTTCACCCAATGCTTCCTCCCTCCTCTCTGTGTTCACCTCACTTCGCTGCGGAGGAGTCTCCAGTTTGAGACGTCACTGCGTATCCTTCCGCATCATCCCCTCATTGGTGGTGCTGGATGTCTGGCTACAACCGCAGCTTATTAGCTTAAACAGTTTACTACAGCCTTGCACTTATTATTGAGTCCATTATAAATCATTATACTATTAAGACACCTCGAAAGGTATTTTATAATCTCTTTTCCAGAAACATGCCATTCAATTATTGTCTAGGCCTGCATGTAATATGTAATATATTATTTAACACCAAAAAGGTGATAAACCACAACCATCTCTATAACTCATAAGTCCTGATAGGGCTGGGCAATATATCGTTAATATATTTTTATTATATCTTTACTATATCACGATATGAGATTAGATATCAAGATTTTTGATATCATTATATCACAAGTGTCACCTGGTTTTAAGGGTGGCATTACAGTAAAGTGATGTAATTTTCTGATCTTACCAGACTGTTCTCGTTATTATTTGCCTTTACCCACATGGTAATTAAACCCACATTACTGATGATTATCAAATATCTCATTGTGTAAGTATCATTTGAAAGCACCAATACTAAACCCTACAATATTGTCACAGAATAAATATTGAGGTATTTGGTCAAAAAATACCACAATATTTGATTTTATCCATATCGCCAAGCCAAATTCTGTCGATTCATTGTCTGATTTAAATTGTGACACTGTTATAAGGAGTGGAGATCGTTGGGCAGTAAATAATAATGATAATAATAATAACAACTTCATTTGTCGAGCACTTTTCAAAAGTGATACTGATAAAACATGAGCATATACATACACCTAAACCAACATATATACTTAAACACATAGTCTATCAACTGTCAGGAAAGGCCAATCTGTAAAAGTAAGTTTTCAGATGAGATTTAAAGATGTGAACAAACAGAGTCAGCTGATCTGATGCTCAGTGGAAGGGTGTTCCAAAGCCGAGCAGCAAGAACTGAAAAGGCTCCATCACCCTTTGTCTTTAACCTGGACTCTGGAACAGTTAGAAGACCCAGACTAGCAGACCTCAGGGGTCTGTCTGGGCAGTATGTTGTGAGAAGCTCAGTTATATACTCTGGTACCAGATCATTGAAAATGGGGCTGGATTGGGCACACGTTGAGGAAACCTCCCCCCAACATGAGCAGACAGTCCTTATCCTGGAACCCACAGGGTAAAAGAAAGCCAGGAAGACCAAAGAACACCTGGAGAAGGTCTGCCGAGACAGAAATCAAGGAATCAAGAACATCCTGGAAGGAAGCAGAAAAGATAGCCCAACACCGAACCAGATGGAGAAAGTTTGTGAATGATCTATGCTCCCCAAGGAGCAAATGTGTTTAAGTCAGCAAGTCACCAGATCATTAAGAGCCTTGAATGTGATTAAAAGAACTTAACTAAAAAATAAAGTCCTTTTATGCCGATCTTCTAATTTATGAACAAAATGTCCCAGCACTAGTGGCGATTATTTTGGTTACTTAATGTGTGCAAACATTAATTGATGACTGCATTTTCTTAATATGAACCCAAAGAAGAGCAGCTGCTGTTGCCAAGGCACCAACTTAAGGGTCCAAATAAGCAATGAACTCTCTAACTGTCAATATAGTTAACTATTACTGAGAATGTCCTATTGACTTTCACTCTGATCTTTCATTAATCCGTGAGAATACTGTGCATGTTTTCCCATTAAATCATTCATTATTTCACATCTATCTCTTCTGTTAGCATTATGATATTTATTATCTAAAAAAAAGAGTTACTAAATGAATTTGCATAAAGGTTTCACAGTGAACTGAGATTGCAGTGGATACAGGGCCCTCTTAATATTAAACAGCAATAAACTCCGTGTCCACAAGGGGGCAGCATGGATCTTTCTACAGGAAGGCGCAAACGCAGGGCATCATGGAAAACTGTTTCTCCCATAACCTTTAACACTATTCCGCATATTTTGGGCTCCAATACAAGTGTTAAATTAAAATGCACTTAATCCAATATAGCCTAAAATATTTTTTTTAATAATCCACATTACTTAGAGGTGATCTTTATGGACAGTACAAGGAGGTTTGCGTTTTAATTGCCATGTAAGTTATAAGTGGAACGCCAAATAAAGTAAGGCTGCACCGACACACACACCGTAAATATTAAACACACTGTCACTATTTAAGCTCCTGGTGCTGGCCACACCCTTGGCAGGGCCGCAGGAACACGTTGAACCAGTGATGACTCCCAGAGGGTGTGTCCTGCCACTGTGAACCAGCCTAGTGTTCACCTCCTCCTGCTCCTCACCGGGCGGGGAGTCGTCACCTCGCCGCAGTCCTCCTACTCAAAGCGGGAGCGGAGACACGCAGCAGCGCCAGAGCCGTGCGCCTCTCAGGGGGAAAGTGATTATCCCAGCGGACCTGGTCGGATGTTTGAGACTATTGGAAAGACCACTGAAGCCTATTTTCTTTTTGAATTCAATCTGTAACCAGCCCGGATACTTGCAGGATCTGTGAGGCTTTACTGTAACCATGGGGGACGTGGTTTCCTCTCACCTGGATGAGAACAGGCGGGAGATGATTACAGGTAAGAGAGGAGTGGCCGGGCTGCAGCTGAAGGACGAAGACAGCTTCCCACAGACTGAAGTTCATTAAAAGTTATTATATTCATATCCAAAACAGCACCGACATCTTCCTAAAAGTTTTTAACAGCGTAATTGACTTTGTAGGGGTGTGTAAAAAGTTATAAACTTTCCAAATAAGGGGCCTTAAGTTATTCAGCTGTTTTAAATGAGTCAGTTTGAACACAAATATGTTATCTGATTTGATTCCTCTGTCAGAAAACTCATGCTTTATCATAGATAGTCATAGATAATCTTTGAACTGAGCTGCAGAGAGAAATCCACTCAGACTTCTCTGCATGATCTGTCAAAGAACTTTAATTTCTCAATACTGTATGTGGTGTTAACCCAGCATTTAATTATTTTTCGACAGTAGCAACTTCTTCTCATTAAGTGTCACGTTTCCCCATTTCATTTTGGGACAAAGCTTCTCATTCATATCAGCGTATTGTTGCTCTACTTGAACACTTGAATAGCTCCCGCGTATCCCATCTCTGCTGCAGGCCTATTTCACAGAGAGATAATAAGTAGGTTTCCCAGAGGCAAGCGTGTTTGTGTAAGTTTGGGAGCGACTGCTATTTAAGTCTCAGATTGCTGCAGCCTCCCACTGTGAACTGAGCAGGTCTGTGTGATTATTTCAACAAGGCATGGGAGCGGAGAGAAGCAGGGGAAGAGTGCAGAAGCTGAAACACTTCCATGAATCCTTAGATGCTGTCTTGAAATTTTAAGAATGTTGTTGCTGGAAGTATTTTGGCAATGCATCTGAGGTCCAAAACGATCCAAGAAAAGAGAGAAGACTATTTTTTAGCTGATATTTGGATCCTCCAGAGTCGTGCTTTGCAGAAATTGTTGTTTGAGAATCCTTTTAGCCTCAGTTACTATGTTTCTTCAGGATTGCAGTTGTGTTTGTGTGTTTGTTGGCACACATACTGGCATGAAGAAACCACTTCTGGAAGCTAAAAATTACGTTCTTGAGGTCCAGACACTCAGTTTGTTTGTTGTTGCTGTTTCTTGTGAACCAGAAAGAGAAATACTCCCAGAAATAGTTTAAAATAGGAAGAACAACATTGTGACAAGCGGACTCTCGTGGTGGTGGTTTCTCTGTTTATGTCTGACCTGCCGGTTTATTTCAGTGTATCTGAAGAGATGGAGACTGAAATGATACAAAATATGAATGAATCGACAACACATTTGATAATAGTTTAAACCACTTCAAAGACAAATGTGTGGATTTACGGCCTGCTTTTTCTCCGTTTTATATCCTTATAAATTGAAAATCTTTTGAGTTTTGGACTGCTGTTCAGGCAAAACAAGCAATTTGAAGACATCACCTAGCTAGACCTTTGGATAACAAGGAATACAGAGCCTGTCGGCTTCACAATGAGCTGAAAAGAACTGTAAACAAAGATAAAAGGTGTTTATCATGAAAGCGTACTCTTGACCCTGGGAACAGTTTGTGTGACAAAGTAATCTCATCTCAAAAGGTCCACTCAGTAGCTTCTCTGGAGCTTCGACTGCATCACACATTCTTCATCAGTAAATGGGGCTGACTCAGGTGACGAAAAAGTTGGTCTATTTGGGAAATGTATTCATGATTCAAACATTTAAAACATGAACATCTGAGCAGCTGTATACAGAGCCACCACCCCTTCAAGTTTTCAGATACCTAAAATAGGGCAATATCTTCAGCTTATGAGTCTGGCTGAGAGAAAGATACACATGAAGAGATGAGTCAGAGGAGGAGGGTTTGGGGGGGAGAACATAACGAGTGAAGCTGCCGGAGTAAAGCAGGTAGAAACTTGTCACAGGATTAATACCTGAAACTGCTGTCTGGCTCTCACACACCCTCCCTCTATGTCATCTTTACCTATCTATCTGTACATCTTTTGCTCTCGTCTTTGCATGTATGCAGGCATGTATGAGTAACGTAACAAGAGTGTGTGCGTTTGTGTGTGTGGGAGCAAAAGGGAGTGAGGAAAGACAGCTCAGCATTTCAGCACTGGGAGTCTTGTTTGGAGTGAGCACCTCCCAACAAGGTGATTTCTTCATCCTGGCTGCCAACGCACATTTTCACAAAATGATCTCCTCCCTCCTCCACAACACAGATGCAATTCAGTCTGAAGAGAGATGAGGCCATGTGCTTGCTCATCTACAGATTAAGCAAACTCACCCATGTGGAAGATCTTGCACTTGTTTCTCAAATATGTGTTCAAGAACGAGATTGCCACTTTTAAATAGAAGCAAAAGCAAGGACTGAATGATGCCAGGAACATCACAGCTTCTGTCAACATCTCATACTTAAGTCACACATTTTACTGGTTACTAATAATAAATAATGTTTCTAAAGAGATTATTTAACATCCTTTAGAGCTGTTTAGCTACAATGCTAATCCTACTTTATGAAACACTCTTGACAGCTGCTTCAATACAAACTGATCTCAGTTTTCCTGTCACATGCAATGCAGTTCGTGTAGCTGGGACCCTGTTTGCAAGACGTTTGGACAATTGAACAGCAGTGATGTACAGTACTTAGGTGTAACCATTATGACCCCAAAAGTCCATCCCTTTCAGCAGGTTAGCATCTGTTCTCATCTCAGTGGGAGATCTCAGTGAAGTTTGGTTTGGTTTTCATTACGGTTTCTGAAAAGCACAAACATGTTCCTGGTGTGTTCTGTCCATCTTGTACATAAAGTTAGTATCTACTACAGTATGGCATAGTAGAGTTTAAACTTGTTTACAAAGATAAAAAACAATAATTTTGGTAGCATTCCTGATAAACAGCATAAAGTTTTCTCGTGCATAGAAGTGACCACCTCGTTCTCAGGGGAGAAATCCAACACAGTGGCGCTCAGCTTGGGGCTGGTCAGTGTCCCAAAACCTGTCCAGTGCCTCTGACCCTAAATAACTTCAGACAGGGGAGTATGGCCTCTCTCCTGGTGTTTGGCTCCAGACACACATAATGCATTGAGCTGAGCCAAACTATATCTAGTTGGTACTGCTCTACCTCCTGTACAAGCTCTGGTTTCCTCTCAGTCAGAAAGGTGACGTTCCACATCTCTAGAACAGTCTACCAGCGGTCAGCTCACCTAGGTCCTCGGCTTTGTCTGCTACCCATCTGGCTTCAATGCTTCCATGGACAATGACAGAGAAACCATAGCCTGCCTCATCTAAGTGGTGCTTTGTTATTTGACTTCTGTACTTGTCATGAATTGGCCATAACGAAAACTATGTTTGAGTGTAGGATGATCCATAAGTGTGCTTGGTTATTAGAACATCTTAGGCCAAAGATTGATGATCAACTTTGTGGTCGTGTCATCAAACCCACACCTGGGTCAAGAACGAAGCAGCACTGTCAACTGATCACCACCTGGTTCTGAGCTGGATCAGATGGCAGGGAACACTTTCGGACACAACTGGTAAACCCAAATGTGTAGTGAGAGTGACCTGAGAACATCTCGCTGAGACACCTGTCCATAACATCCCATCTCCGTGGAATTTTTCATGCATGTTGTGGCATGTTAGCCTTTGTTGGCCTATGGGGTCTCCTGGAGCAGCAGACAGGTACTAGGAGGCCAGAGGGCCTGCTACTTCAGTGGTCGCTGAAGCAAAAACCTGGGTGTGGGAGGAGTTTTCAGGAAGGAGAAAGCAGGGCTTGCCTCAGGCTGTTGAGGTAGACTAGGAATATTATCCAGCAGTGGGAAGAGCACTTTGAAGAACTCTGAAATTTAACTGACACTTTCTCTGTGGAGGAAGCAGAGTTTGAAGACTCACTGGCAAAGGTCTCTGAGGTAGTTAAGAAGCTCCTCGACGGCAAGGTGCCAGGTATGGACAACATTCTCCTTGAGTTGCGGAAGGCTCTGAACATTGTCGGGCTGCCTTGGTCGTCACACCTATTCAATGTTGCATAGAGTTCAGAACAGTGCCTTCAGAATGGCAGACCAGGGTGTTGTTGAGAGTGGAGCATGAGATTGAAAGAAGGACTGGTGCGGTGTCAGCAGTAACGCGGCCATTTTGGTGAAGAGGGAGCCAGGCTGTGAGGGAAAGCTCTCGATTTACCACTTCATCTGCGTTTCAACCCTCACCTGTGGTCATGAGCTTTAGGTAGCAACTGATAGAATGAGATTGCTGATACAAGTGGCATAAATAAGTTTCCTCACCCTTAAAGACACAGTAGAGGTGCCTTCCTTTGGAGACTTTATGCCATGTCCAACTGGTATGAGACCCTGGGGTAGACCCAGAACCCACTAGAGAGAATATATACCTCATCTAGCTTGGGAACACTGCAGTAGCTGCAAAATGTTGCCAGGGAGAAGAATGTCTAAACTACCTGGCTTGGCTACTGTAACCCAGCCCTGGATAAGGAGCAGAAAATGGAAAATAATATAAAGATGCTCTCTATAGAGCAACCTTTTGCTCACCTGGTAAAGTGCACCCCATGTAGGCTGAGTCCTTGCAGTGGCCCGGGGTTGATTCCAACTTGTGGCTCTTCGCTGCGTTTCATCCCCCTTTGTGTCATTCTCAAGCTGTCCTATAATAAAGACAAAAGCCCAAAAAAATATCTTAAAATAAAATAAAAGATGTTCTCTGTTTTAGATGTCATCTTTTCCAGGTCCCTAAGGCTGCACTAGTTATTCACATAACAAATCAGGGTAGGGTAGGGGGCATCATCTTACTGTGTCTGATGTCAGTCTCTATGGTTATTGTATGACAAGAGAGCAACAGTGCTCTGGATGGAGGAATATAACAAAGCTCTTTGCCATGCCTACACAGGTTGAAACACAGGATTGAGTGTGTGATTTACGATGTGGTCTTTGTTCCCAAATTCCAATTTCCAAGTGCCCCAAAAGGCTGTCCATGTACAATTATCCAGTCTGCTGACTTTGGCACAGCAAGACAACCAGTGGAAAGTACCGACTCTCTGCACATTTGGAGTGGAAGCCCAGTTAGCCAGACTTATCTTGTGGAAATTTACACTGGATAGCGTGAGTGTCTATCAAACATCCACAATATAAAAATCAGTGACAAAAATAAAAGGAAAGTTTGCATAAGATCCATATCTTGTACAAACAGGATTAATCACATAAAAATATGCTTTGGGACTTAAGGGGTTCTGTAGACAAAATATACACAGTAAACCTTTTGATGAATTTTTTTAAGAAACAGAAGGGTTGATAAGACATTGCCAAACAATGGGGCTGTCTTCATACTCGTTCAGATACCAAACCTGGGTTTAAGTACCAATAGTAAGACAAATGATTTTCTTTTTCGTCAAAAAGTAAAATTGTCAGAAAAAAAAACAGTAGCTATCTGATCAAAGAATATGAATCTGACTAGATATTCAATGCCAACTCTCAGTGCCTGACAGATTACACTACTTTTGGTCGGTACTATAAAAGTATCAAGGTTCGATAGCTAACCCTACAAAACAGTATCCACAGGATGAGTCTTAGTATTAGCTGTCTCAAAATCGTCCTTTGTTTCCTCTGACCTGTCCGTCCATCTCCCTCGGTATGACACTGTGTTTTTAATAAGTTTGTGTATCCTTGTCCCCTGTCTCCTCCACATTTTCTCCCTGTCTATCCTGTCCTGTCAGCGCTTTCCTTCCTGCTCTCCCACTACATACCGGCTCCCTCCTTCCTGTGTTGTCCCTTCCATAAACAGATCATAGTCATCACTGTCTGCTGCTGACTGAGCCAAACATACTGATCGACTCTTTTTCCAGCACTGGAACGTGGGAAAAGCTCATGTCCCCTCCAGCAGGGTCTCGGAGTATTTATTAGAATGCTGCTTGCAGACAGAGGTGGAAAAGAAATGCTGAGTCAGGCTGCAGAAAGGATCTATGCAATACAGGAAAACAGTGATTTATCCGAATTGATTACCATAGGAAGACTCCTCCTTTCGCTCCTAATGGGCTGCAACTAACAAGTATTTTCATTATCTGTTAATTACTTAGTCTTTAATATGTCTGACAATACTAAAAATGTCACAATTTCCAAGGTGACATCGTCAAAGGACCTATTTAGTCCAGCAAATAGTCCACAACACCCAAAGATGTTCACATGGTAATCATTTTGAGGCTCAAGCTAAATTTGCGACGTATTATGTTTAAAATGACAAGTAAGACATCCAGAATATTTTTATTTGACTAAATGCTGCAGCCATAAAAACTTGGAGTCTTAGGTTTGAATATCTAGAACAACGTTTGAGTGCACTGTATTTTAACTATGCAAAAGCTTTATGAATGACAGAGCTGTACCAGACAGCTATGATATTAAGTAAACTGTGCTGATAATATATGTTACGTATCTCTTGGTAGAGTGCTGCCCAACAGTCGCTGTTTTCTTTCTAAAGGGCCTACTTTAAATTTTACTATACAGCATTATTCATGAGCTGATAGCAGCAGTTGACTTTGTGGGCTTTCTGACATGGTGAGACTTAATATAAGACAGTATGCCCTCACAGGAGAATTGCATCTCTCAAAATATACAATAAAAAAGAACTTAAATTGCAAACTTAAACTGTTAAGTTTTGAAAAACATGCCAAAAGTAGAGATGATAAAATCACGTGGAAATCAGCCACGTTGAGAGACTTTGTCATGTCTGTCTTGTTGAAAATTAATGCAAACTTTTTTATTGGGTTTTCACTGCAGGACTGTCAATTTTTTACCTTTCAGTACAAATGTTAGCCATTACTGTGAAACTATAAGATGTAATTTTTGACTCGACTGTATCTTAAATAAAAGTGCTACAGAAATATTGTGTCACTGGTGTGATATGGAAGTTTCCTGATCTTGTGTGTCTATCTGTGTGTCCTCCTGCAGCTCGGACCAGAGATGTGATGAAGGAGTTTGGCGACGTGTACGAGCAGCAGTACGCAGTCGCCCTCTTCAATAGCGTCCGCTTTGAGATAGAGGGAGGAGGAGGAACGCAGTCACAGCTGCTTCACAGAAAGGCGAGTGCATTGTATCAGAGCTACAAGAGGTTTAAACCTGCTCAGTGTAGGAAGATAAAAGACAAGCTATGCAAAGAAAGAATGTATGTGGCTTCAACCTGTGACTGGATAATATCTAATACGTTACAAACATATAACATATATATGTTAGGGAGGTATTTTCCTGTTTTTAACCCCTTGTGTCATTTGCAAAATGAGTAATTAAAAAATTAGTTCAAGTAATCAACGACTCAGCATTACACTTAAAAAATGTAAATCTCTCCAGCTTCCTTTTGCCATCCTACAAGACGTGTGAACAGTTTCACACCGTTTGTACCTTAATGATTTATGCATAACACAAACTTACATCAATATAGGCTTTGTCAGGCAAACAGCTTGACGCTATACATGACATGAGGCATGAATGAGCTGATTCTTGGGGTCTATGTACCAAAACATTACCTAATGAGCGAGGCCTCTGCATTACCACATTTTGTCCGCCTCTCATCGTTTTTGGTAACTGCCTGGACTGAAAGTCCCACTTTTGTTCACGTTTTCGATCACTGAAGGGGAAGTGGAGCACATTTCACACATGAACAGAGACGCTGTTTGGAATTCTATTATGTTGGTTCATCTGCTCTCTGCGCTATGTGTGTCTGTGTGTGTGCCAATGACGTAACAGCAATGTTTTGCATATGTGAATTAACGCTTTGCAAACACATACATGTAGACACAAGACACCTGAGCCAGGGCTCTTTTTTATACTCTGCAGATTTCAATGTGTCTAATTTTTGATGTAAAAACTATATACACAATACTACGCAACAGTAGTACTTACTTACTGCAGAGGGATGTATTATCAGCACCGCAATCGCAAGTTGTACTGCAAGCATTGAACTGATCAATCAATTCTGTGGTGATCATTGTGCCCTAATGCAGAAAAACTAAGTTTGGGTGCGTAAAATCTAAGTAAAAAAAAATGTTTAAACCGATTGCATCCTTGTAAACCATCTGGGTAGTGTGTGAAAACCAATAAAAAACAAAAACAGTACAACTGTATTATTTTTAATAATATTAGCCTGTGTTCTACCTCAGTTAACCCTGTGAAAATGAATCACGTTCTTTCGGCTTTGCCCGAAACACACAAGCACAAGTGACCCTGTCACTAATGCCCGCAAAACTTCCAGCAAACAAACAGCAGCAGATCCGCTCTCAAACACAAGCAGCTCTTTATGTTTCAGCCGGGCTACTCCCTCCTGTCTCCTTCGTTCTTTCCTTCCTCTCTAAGCAGTCTCAGTTACAGTATTATTTGATCTAAGACAGGAAACCTGACAACAAAGTGGGTGGTGTGTATCCTTGTGTAAACACTAAACAAAATCACCACCCCCACATATGTGGAAACACCAACTAAGCTTTAGGTCTCTTGCATAGTTATGGGAGATAATATACATGTGTGCATATCAGAAGCCACAATGATACATAATATATGACATTAAAATGTGACATTGCATTAGGCTTTGGTTCTAAGTGTCCGTGTGATTTTTCAGGACCCTCTGGCAGGCCGGTCCATCTTCTCAGGGTGTCTGTTTCAGTATCTGGAGGAGAATCGGAAATGGAGGAATCGCTTTGTATCCGTGCCAAACAGCTACAACATCAGCCTCTATGAGAGCAAAACAGTGGGTGCACTTCTTACTCGACTAAACAGCTGTCTGATTTGGTCATCGGGTCACTTGTGTTGAAACAGCTTGCTGTGTTTGCCATCTCTCTAATAGGCACATGAACGGGGCCTCCACCCAAAGGCAACCATCAACTGCGCCGGATACAAGGCCCTTGACTCATTAGAGGAATACATGGAGCTGATAAATACCAGCCTGCCAGGTGGGAAAAGGACGGAGAAAATAATCAAATATATACTATAAATATGACAATATATGAGAAAATATGGATAAAAATGGTTGAAAATACTATTATGTTATCTGTCTGCACATATTTTACTTAAACATAAGTTGACTTCTTGGCTGGGCTTTAATTTAACATTAGCATTTATTGACTATTGTATTAAAAAACTCTTGTCCAAATGTATGATTTCATTTAAATTGGCATTGATAATAAACAAAATGTGTTACTGTCCATCCAGATTTAATCAGATTAAAAGCACAACAATGGGACGAGTCGAGATGTAACTTATTTCTTCATATTTAATCCTCCATGCACCTGTTTTTTATTCTTATTTTATTATTTTTATTTTACTTATTGTCTGTAAGCGCTTTCTAAATCTTTAAGTTTCTCATTCTCACTCTATCATGTGACCTGTCGTAGGTATCAAGGCCAAAGTGAGCAGTCATCCGTTTATCAAGTGTGCGACCCAGTACCCCCTCATCCTGTGGCACCCATATGCCCGCCACCACTACTTCTGTGTGATGACAGAGAAGGAGCAGAAGAAGTGGCACGCCGTGCTGCAGGACTGTGTCAGACACAGTAACAATGGTAACGATACACACAAGCACACAATGACTTCACTTCCACTAAGCAGAGCAGTAATACACTAGAAAGGTCACTGGCGGTGTTAATGAGATTCAGATTTTTATTTTATTTTTATTTTTTATTTCAAACTGTGACAAGCAGACGAGATGATTGCCAAATTCAGTTGTCTACAGCGTACGCTAAATGTACACCATTTGAACAGCAGCAGCGTCTCTCTCTGTGCTCCACCCTGGACAATTACTGCCTCTCTGTGCCTCTCTACCTTCACTGGCGGTTCAGACAAGGGTGTGTGTGAGTGTGTGAAGCCTCTACATGCCATCTGAGTGAGCTGGTTGATCTGTGAATGTGAGATCATGCAGGAATGATGGGTATTTGTTTTTATTTTTTTATTAGTCTTGGTAACAGTGTGACATGTTGTTGTTGTTGGATCAGAGCTCCAAATGTTATAAATTTTAAAGCCTAGACAGACAATCTGCATAACTTGAATAGTGGGCAGGGACTTTATTTACTCAGCTGAAGAGATAGTCAGACTTATTTTAAATAGGCATTTATTTGAATTGCTCGTGTTTTATATTTGATTGTGTTTATTGAGATGCTTACCTTTTTTAATTAGCTGTTAACTGTTAACTCAACTCTTCCTCCATTTTGTTTCACAAAAAATCTTTCAGCAGTTTACAGATCACTTGTAGAACTGAAAATATTCAAATATTAGACCATAACGTGTCCATTCATTAGTCTATCTATTGCAAATAATTGTTTCAGTCATTTATCAAACAAAAATGAAAACTATTCTCTGGTTGTAGTTTCTTATATCTGAGGATTCGCTGCTTTTCTTGTTTTGAAAAAACAAGCATTTTTGAGATTTGGGCTCAGAGAAATTGTGATGCGCATTTTTACCACATATAAATAATTCATTAAACCAATCACAGACAAATTAATTATTCTTAAAAATTAATATAAAATATCCTTAATAGTTGTAATCCCTTCTCTTTCCTGTAAGGCTTTTATTTTCAAAAATGTACATTAGTACTGTTTATCTTAATGTCATGAAAGAACAGCTAAGTAGACGCTACTTTTACCATTGAGGCATTATAATACATGTCATCAGTGTAGTGATGTGCCGCCCCACCTAATGGCTTCTCCCAGGATTAGGGAGTTACAAAAAAAAAACAACTTACATATGAAGAAGAATACATTTAAAATGGAAGACACAGCAACTTAGAGGGAACTATGTCCACACAGTTTCTAAAAATCAAGCTCAGTACAGTACATGACATGTTTATGAAAAGCGTGAGGAATATAGTGGTAATGAGTAGCTGCTTGTTCCTTTTATGAGATTTTTTAATTGTACAAGCCTTTACTTGTTTAGGCGTGTCACCATTATTTCAGTGCTGGCTCTTGTTTGTGAATTGACGGTATTTTGGAGGATCCTGCAGTGTGTTTGTCATTTGGTTGCACATCAGAAAATTATTGTTATATCAGGGTGGAGAATTACTCTTGATCTGCTATAAGGCTTTTTTTTTTATGATGGCATGACTCATGTGTCATTGTGTTGAGACACAGAAGGCAGAGACGTGCCTGAGGACGCGCAAACATAATGTAATCCCATTTTTTTTTATCGTGTTGTCACACTGTATTTCTTGGCTTGGCAAGAGTGACATCTTTGGGCTTTGTGTAGGAGAATCTAATGATTGGCCACCTTCCAAATCGTGTGCGCCACATGGCATGCTCACTGCAAATTATACAACAAGTTTTAATTGGCAGGTATATTTAAATTTTGCAGTAAGACGCAGTGAGTCCATTCATTGCCTACGTTTGAGGAGAGTCAAATTCCTTTTTGTGGTTGTGTGCGTGAGTGATCTCACATTCAGTGTGCTTTATTTAGATTTGAGACAGAGAGAACCGGGATGAGTGGGAACCGTAGGGAAGTTGAGATAAAAATACAAAACTACGGAGATTAAGCGATAAACAAACTGCAGTGAACGAGACTGGGCATGTTCGGATCCTGCTGGCTGCAAAGGCAGGTGGTGTTGAAAGAGATTGTACATAGAGCGTGGATTATTAAGGTATCTAAATAGGCCTTTTGTACATTATTAATATATCTGTATTTATTATAACTTTAAACGTGTGGCTAAATTACCTGTAACTGTGCTTGGAGTGATTGTTAGGATGGATCATCACACTCAAGGAGTCATTGTAATCATTAAGTCAGCTGCATCGATCCCTCCGCACCTGAAGAAAGATGCAAGCAAGCGTGCACTTTAGTTTGTCCAAGAGTTACCTCTGTAAATAAAAAGCCTAAACAATCCTGTATTACAAACAACTAAAACCTCATACCATGCATCGAATGAAACAACACACTGGATCGAAGCTCATTAGCAGGCTGACAAAGTTGCCCAACCTGATTCAACCTTGCTGTGCACTGAGCCAACTAACATGCCAACTGTCTTGCATGAATTCAAGTGTTCTGTTTAACCACGCATGTCTATGCTAGCAGCTGTCTGTCACCAGTATTAGTTTCAAATTAAACAATGCAAGCCCCAAAGTGTCAGAAGCCGAAAAACAGGAGCTTTAATTCTTCACTTAAGGAGTTTTGGTCAAAACCAGCTGAGGAGAAAACAAACTAGAAGCCAAACACCAACTGCAATGCACACATTTTCTGACTGTACATAAAATCTGCCTCTGTCTGTCCTCAGTCAAGCACACCCATTACTTCCCAACACTACATGTTCGGGCATGCTCAGTAAACGCCAGAGTCCCTGCCATACATTCCAGCTGTGAGGATGGGCTCCAGGAGTATGCTGAAAGAGAGTGTTGCTGTTTTACAGTCGCCATTTCTGGTGTCAGTGTGGATTGGCATTCATGTTTCTGGCCTTTGTTGACACGCCCAGTCTCACCTCTGTCGTGCTGATGTTTTGAGGAGAACCAGAACCGGAAAAAGGCTTTCAGGGGGTGATAAATGGTTTTACAGCCTGACCCCTCTGCAGTTTCATTTACTGACTGGACTTATACACACACACACACACACACACAGAAACATGTACACTTGCTGTACATGCCACCACGTCCAACAGGACAGATTTTAAAATGTTGGAATGAACCAATCTTACATATCAAATAGTTAACAGCAAATTTGTATGGCTACAGATGGCATCAGAGACTTTGCACATGGTTTTCTTTTACACTTAAGTGAGAAATGAACACTGAATCTTACAGAACATGTCAGTCATGCTACAGAAAATACTGCAGTGCCCATGAAGAATAAACCTCTTGAAGCACAGAAGCTTCATGCAAAGCAGCTCTTTAGCTGAACACTGACACTATTCAGCTGGCTTTGATAAGTCAAAACCACAAGTTAAATGTTCCCGCTGACACACCGAAGATATATTTGCATCCACTAAAGCTCTTGTTGTTTTACCCTCAATCGCTCTCCAATAAAATGATCAGCTGCTGCTTTGCATCGCCTTAACAGAATGATGTGCAAAGCATCCCGTTAACAGGTGACCTCATCGCGGTATTCTGTACAATGCAGAGCTGCGGCCCATCTCATTAGTCAGCATGACGACGTGTCTGTGTGAGTGTTCACACCACAGAGTTCAACCAGGATCTGCAAAATCTAGTAGACCCTTACAGCAGACAGTTTGGGTTAGAGCTTCACTGTTTACCTTTGTTTACTCTTCAAAATAAGTAGTTACAACAATTTAAATGTGACTGTTCTAGATACTTGACCTTCAGCCTCTGTAATTAACCTGGTGAGTTAAATGTTATGACTTAAAATGGAACCAGTAGGCCTAAACTAAAATTTTAAAACCCACAGGCCACTCAGAGTCTCCGGTGATGTAACTGTCGTGGCTGAGGTTTAAATTCATAATGAACTTTACACGTAAACATAATGATGTCTAGTCCTGAATTAATTTGTTTCTCATTCAATTGGCTGATTGATGAAATATGAAGCCATTTTTTTTTAAATCAGTAAGGGGTTCCCACACAATTTTACCAATGAATTTTCAAAACTTTCCCATAATATTTTACTCTATTTCCATGACTTTAAGTAGTTTAAGTAGCAAATTAAAGTAGGGCACATTTCCAAACTGGGAGAGGTACACACACTTCCTTTTCCCACAATTAAATTTGGCAACTATTACGCTTTGCACCGAGCCTCCACCAGGGTCTGCTTCTCTTGAGCCATGTATTAAATTTGTTGTTTGAAAGCCATACATAATTAACCACATAGTTCCTGGCCATTTGCGCTTGCTAACTTGCCAACTTTACTCGCACGTTAGACATTCCCGCCACAGACAAGCTGCATGCACCAATATGTATCATGTGATTATAGTGACGTTTCAATGGTTAGGCCACGCAGCACTAGATTTTAAATTAGCAATACATCATATTTGCAAAATGATAGATATATTTCAGGATTTTTGTGAGCATATTTTAATTAAACAATAGCCAAAACAATTTATACTCCAAACATTTCTAAGAAAATTTGTTCATTTCAAAATTTCCCAGGCCTGAAAAACAGTTTTGCTAATTTTTCATAGCTTTTCCAGGATTTCCATGACGGTGGGAACCCTGAATTAATATCATAAGTCATATTGGAGCTGGCAATCATTTGTTCGTTCCAGCTTCTGAAACGTGAGGATTTGATCCTTTTTGTTATATATTATTGATAATTAAATATCTTTTGGCTTTGAACATTAAGTCAAGTAAAACAAGCAATATGGCGAGATAACATATATATTTATTGACTTTTTTATGATTTGTTCATTAATTAAAAACTATAATGAAATCAATTGATAATAAAAAATAATGATTAGTTTCAGCCCTTATGATGGATTCAGTTGGTGCAGCAGTCCAGCAGCCAGGCTGATGCTGCATCTCATCAGTAGTCATAGACTGCTCCAAGCTGCTGCTGGGCCACTAGAGTACCATCAATCACAGACAAGTCTCCACCCCCACAGCCCTCTGCTCTGATCCGCAGACCTCAGACTAATTCCCCTCAGCAAGAAGAGACCTGCGATGGGCACATTCAAAGGGCAATAAAAGAACATTTCAAGCCATGTTTGTGGCTTGTCAGTAGCTGAACAGCGTGCGTCTCAACACGCTGTACAATTCAAAATGCTGACGTTTATGTACTCTATGGTGTCGTTACCTGACAAAATAAACCAAAACAGTGTGTCTGGCATTCACTCATCTGCAGCTGATGGAGGCAGGGATCTGTTGAAATCGTATTTTAGGACTTATTCGGTCATGTGTTTGTGATGTCTGCGGCTGATGGTATGTTTCAATGAGTATTTATTGTACTGTGGGTTTGGTGGGTTCTATAGGGCTGCACCATATGGGGAAATCCTCCTCATGCGTGTCAGTGGAGAGAGCAGCAGCAGTGCGAGGATTTATAAGAAGTGCTTTAAACCAGCTTCAATGTAAAGGCAGGTGCCCTGAAGCTGAAGCCTAATCAGAGAAAATTTGACATGGAAATGCATAATGGGTTTTAAAATGTCAAATATATTTAACTCTGGGAAACATACACATGCATCTGTAAATGTGAAGGCCTGGGAACCCATCCACTGCTGCTGCTAAAATCCCACCAACCAGAGAGTGGTGAGCAAGGCAGGGAGGGAAATGCCTCGAATAAAGAGACCGTGGTAAGTGCTGCCACATGTTCTATTTATACACGGTACACACATGCACACAGTGCAGAGAAACTAATCTGTTCCTTGATCTCGCTTGCTTCAGACACATGGAGAATGTGTAGTGGTTAACAGGCCTGGCAGGTAGTCAAAAAATATTGTGCTTTTTCTGTTGGCACCGAGAGGAAGTTTCAACACGCTGAGAATATAGAATTCGCTTTTAGGTATTTTACACTGCTGATCTGGTTTGCTCCCTTAAATTTTTCAAATTACCAATTTATTCTTGAAAACTAAACAGTCGACATGAGGACTGAGTGTTTAAGCCTAATGATTCCCAGCCACCAGGCCACAGACCAGTGCCATGCCATGGGTAAACAATACTTATTTACCATTACTATTTATTGTAGGAGCTCTAAAATATCTCATGATATGCCAGCTGAACCCATCATAATTCCAGACTAAGGTAAAAGATGCTTTGGGTTGTCTGCATTTCTTTGAACCAATGACAACTGTCTTGGGCAGCACTGAGCCCAGGATGCAGCGTCGATGCCCCCAAAAGAAAACAAATCATAAAACATTAAAAGACGTTTTAGTGTGTAGGTCGCAAGTTTGGAAGCTGGTAGGCACAGTGCTAAAACAAACAAAGTGTGGAGATACGTCTGGCTACGCAAGCCCTAGTTTTAGTAGCAACCGGGATTCTGAGAACAGTAACATGCAGGAAGCATGTTCCCATCTAAAACAGAGGGGCAATGACAGGCTCTACATCCACAGTCTACATCCTTTGAGTTACAGCAGTCCATCATCACCCACTTAGCTACTCGATAAGCATGTGCCATGTTCCTGTTACTGTTGCAACTAGTTAGCTATCATGGTTAAACATGAAACTTCAGGAGTGAGAGAATGTTAGAGGAGAAAATTAAGAATTCAAATATGTAATTTCCATGGCTTAAAGTTCAACCAATGTTTGTGAATATGAGCTACTCACTCAAAGCCAGAAACCTGAGAAGTAAGACAATGAAAGATGACTGATTTTGTGGACCCACAGACTGCTTTTCTTTTTCTATAAACAAATGAGCTTTATTCTATTGTCGTGTTCTCAGCTCTGATACCGAAAACATTCCCATTTACTTAGATCATGCCCCTGGGTGCTCTCAGTGTCATTTATAACATCTTTCCCAATTAACTGTCTGTGGAGCAGTTCTAGACTTTACACACTACAACATCACAAATTTGAGTTTTAGCACTGTACTTTTTGGATTTGGTCCATGTTTACTTTTATATTTGGACTATCTTCGACCATAAGAATATCAAATGAGTTTTGAAAATGGGCGTAGTTGCCGTTTGAAGTTTGCTTTAAGGCTTAAAAGCTTTGGGCCTAAGGTTTAAAGGGAGGAGTGTCATCCTCGGTGCTATTCTTTGTCTTACTTCTGTGAGGCAGATGTAAATACAAAGGATAATTTTGCCATAGAGTCAGTAAGTTAGCTATGGACTACGACACGAGCCTAAGTTATATTTTTGCAATTGGCATTGCTGAATTAGCTCCCTCTACATAGGGAGAGTTGATTGGCTGACTACTTGGTCAAGAACACTTTAAAAGGCCATGTTGCTGACATGCACATTATCCGTTGAGGCTCTATAAGGATAGTAAACCATAAGCCAGTCTGCTGCTGCATCCCTCAGACACTCTTCACTGCATTTGACCTCCAAACGATGGCTGGTCACCTGCCAACATGCCAGCTGTCTGTGCCGTTATTTTCCCACTGCGCCTCTAACCGTAGTGTCCAGTGAATTCTCATGCGAACCTGTGCCAAAACAAGCTAACACACGACCCTCAGCCTGTCAGCAAAGAGTTAGTGAGCCGGGAGCAGAGACAGCTTCCTGTCTGGCACTGCCTCTCCCCCCACCTCACTCCTTGGTCACTTCCTGTCTTTGTCAGCCTCCTCTGAGTCACAGACTTACAGCCACAGACAAAACAACTTCATAGACATTCAGGCAATAAAGACGCACACATTGATGCTTGTGCGTAACAGACTTCACAGACGGCAAACAGGTAATCGCTCAGGCATTCTGTGGGTAAACCAAGCATTCATTCATTCATTATGCAGCACAGGAAACTGCATTCTTGTCCCTCATTTTTTGGCACCTCGAGAGCGAACAGCCTCACAAGGCAGCAAGGGTGGATACTTAAATTGCCAGAGCAACCTCGCCAAACTTTTTTTGGACATTTGCACACATGTATGTGGAGGTCTACACGGCGTGCAGGCATACAGATACATTTATATTCCTGTAATGACATCAGTATCATTGCTACATCTACTTTCACTTCAGTAAGGGTGAAGTAAGGGCTCTAAATATTTCTTCCACCACTGCAAAACTAAATCACTTCAGTGGAAAGTACAGCACTTAGCGTAAGTGTGTAGGCACAGTGAAAAGACTAAGCAGAGGGGTAAGGTTTTTAAAAAGGTATGCTGCTATTGTTGAAGTTGTGCTTTCTTATTGACCAGCACAAATGATGGTAAACAACATTTCAATAACAGCTGGGTGGACACACCACAAACCTATCCTTTAATTTATTTGTGCATCAAAGAAGTGGCTCTTGTTGCCACATGAGCAAACAGAATCTCAATCAGTAGTTTTATTTAAAGAAAGAACTGCGCCGAAGGACAAACTAATTATAGAGATGTTTTATTCCATACACCTGTTTATACTCTTTTGTGAGGGATATATGACTTTCAGCGCTCTGTGTCGCTCAGTGCTGTGGCCTTGAGAGTGGCAGAGAGGCAGCTAGTGATGTATTTCCATCACTTGAACACAACCACATGATAAGAACCAACTTCCTAAAAACGCACGCATGTTGCCGAGTGCTTTGTGAACTGCTTCTATTGTCCTGACGGCTGGGAGGGGCCGTAACCAGGGCAACCACATGAAATCTGTCCTCCAACAAGCCAACATCTTCCTGTTTTGAGGGATGACACAACTGTGTGTGACAGGGGCTGAGTGTATGTGTTGTCCTGCACTCCAGTGACTGTTACTGAATATACCGCCGGCCAAAATTAGACTCTCAGATGGCTCCACAGAAATGACTCAGATGTTATGGAAACTGTTGTTAGTGTGAGAATCTACAGAAACCAATGAAATGTTGACACGTTAGTTCATCGGATACTAAGTAAACATTCATTTAGTCATTTCAGAGCCTTCTGACACAGTAAGAAATCAAACAATTCAAAAAACATCCTGCAATTTTGCCATTTGCCATCATGTCAGCCAACTGCACCTTCTTTTAAAAGAGGGGAGAAGGGGGTCTGGCCTCTGTCATGTTACCAAGCATCTGCTCTGTTCTTTTCCGCCCCCAACAGGTCTGCCAGAGGACTGCACTGTTAAAACACCAGCCTTCACTGATACTGTGAGACATCACAGACAAGCCAAAGGACACTATGGGACCTGGGATATGATGTGTGGAGCACCCCCACAGGTCAGGATCTCAGATTATTCACAGTACAGCTGTGTCCCAGCTCAGAGGCTGGATCCTATAAACTCTGCATTTCTAGATTTGGTTTCAATGCCTTTCCCATCTTATCCAAGATAAACGTAAACTCAAGGTATCATGAAACTTGTCCTCGTTTCCCACTTGCACGGTATATACACAGTGCTGGTTGTTTGATGCCAATTTTCAGGCAATAAACTTGGAAATGTTTGACATTACAAGTTAATGAGGAGCGCCTGAATGCATCATTAGTTTTAGACTACCTTAATGCAGGATGTTCTGCCCAGGGCTGCTCGATCACTGCAATAATCATAGTTACAATTATTTTGGTCAATACTGAGATCTGGATTATTTAACTCTAGTATTCAGTAACTTGAAAAACATCATGCGTTTATTGAACTTTGAAAAAAAAATAAAAAATACATGAATAAATAAAAAATAAATGTGAAAAAGATATACTTAAAAATAAATAGTAAATAATAAATATGTTTAGTTAAAAAATCTATAAAAAATAATAATAAATAAGTAAAAATAAATAAGTTTAAAAAATAAATGTAAAAAATAGATACTTAAAAATGAATAGTAAAGAAATATGTATAAATCTAAAAAAATAAAAATAAATAGGTAAAAATAAATGAGATAAAGATAAAACAAGATCAAAATAATTGTAAAAAAAAAAACTATATATACTTAAAAATGAATAGTAAATAAATATGTATACATTTAAACAAATATAAAAATAAATAAGTAAAAAATAAATTAGATCAAAATAAAAAAAATCAAAATAAATGTAAAAAATAGATACTTGAAAATGAATGGTAAATAATAATGTATACATTTAAACAAATATAAAAATGATAAATAAGTAAAAATAAATTTGATAAAAATAAAAAAGATCAACTACGTAGAAACGTTATAGCAATTCCACAGCCGAATGAAAACTGAATGCGGCACAGTAACATTTTTATGTTGATTATTTTGTGAAAACACAGCCAGTGATACAACTTGATACTGAGGACATTGTACCTCAAATAGCATGATTACTGCTTGTGACAGTATAAAGAGATTTCCAGGAACAATTTCCAAAGACTTCCTCTGAGTATCTGTCCAAAGTTCAGGTCAGGATCATAGTTCAACCTATTAAGAGGCCTCGATAATGGTAGAACAAGATTTTTCAGAGGTATGGCTGCTCTCCAGACATATCTCTTGCCATACCAATAGCTCCAAGTTGTTTTTTTCCTCAATGAGTAGGCTATCGCTCGGAAAAACACTCCATCAACTTCACCAACACACACCCTTTCTTCACACTACAGTACAAGAGTGCACCTACACAAGACCTTCAAAGAGACTGTCAGCAACATGACCCCACCCCTCAACATACCAGCATTCACAGAGACACACACACACACGGTCAATTGGGGTCTCCCCTCTGAATGACTCTCTTTCAGTCTTGCTGCTAGTGCTTCATAGTCCCTCTGTTTGTTTATGGCAGTCACTTTTTCTTGTTTCCTGTTTCGCTCTAGTTCCCTGGCAGTTTTTACTCAGCTATGTGTACATGGTAAAGCTGCAGTGATCAATATTTTACATTAACAGTGGGTGTTTTAAATTTCTTATTAATGTAATGAAGTTTTTTTTATGAGAGGAGATGACATTTTAAGAGAATAGAGCAATTCAGGCATTACTGTAAGAGATTTTTCCATTTTCCAGTGTCTTTCCCTTTCAGACATTCCTGTGGATTTTTAATCTATTATGTGAACACAGAAGGGGAAAAATAAGCTGCAGATGACCATGAGCACTGTACGTAGTTATGAGCTTTATGAATCCAGCAGGGGAAACCACAAAATAAGAGGTCAGCTGTGTAAATGTAACTGGTAGTACAACAAACTTTCACAGTAAATACAAGCGTGAAGTGAAAATGAGAATATATGTGGCAAAAGAATGAGTGGTGAGCAAGACAATAGTCATGTTTACATTGCTAAAGCCAGTTTACAATATTCCCATAACACAAAAGTTTGCATTGAGCCAAGAGGAAACGCCCCAAAACAGCAAGACCAAATCAGCACATAGCACAGGGTGTCTACATGTATCGGTTAAATTTAATGCATTTTAAGACCCGGTCAAGACCCATTTTAACCAAATTAATGCCTTTTTTTTTTTTTTTTGACAAATTGTATTTTACTTATTTAAACATCGCAGGTAAGGATTGCAGGCACGTTGTATATAACACTTACCTCTGCACAGATAAGTGTTATGTAGGAATATGGTTATTAGAGTGAGTTAAGTCATCTACATTTTGCAAACATTTAAGTGCAAGTATGACGTAAAATGACAGTATTATAGTTTTTAAACATTTGTAACATTAGAAATGTGGACTTATACACAGAAAGGCTTTCACAAAAAGAAATTAAAAAATTGATAAATTAAATTAGATCAAATGTTTGTAGTAGTTAAGACCTCAAAGACTCAAGTTTAAGACTATTTAATGACTTTATAAGAACCTGTAGACACCCTGTAGCGACCATCGTACTCAAACATGATTATTTACATTACATTACAATATTCAGAGTGTTTAAGCATCATAATGCACAAGCAAAACAATGACCAAAAGATTAAAACGCCACCACAAGCAGTAATCCACAATCTGCCAATAGCAGAACAGCACAGAAATGAACATCCGCCTGACAAAAACACATGAAACACGCCCCTGTTTCACGGTAGACGTGGCTTGTAGGAAAATCACAGGTGTAAATAATTAAATTAAATATGGCTGAATGACAATAAGCTGCTTTGATTTCAGTGTCCTGACAATTTGGAACACCTGGCTTTAAATGAGAGAGCCATTATAAATGTTATCAACACCTGTGCGTTTCCTACAACTCAAAATGTCGGCTGTGAAAAAGGCTAATTAGCCGCACTGCTAGCATAACTCACACAACAAACACCAGCTTAGCAGAGCCAAGGCAAAGAGTAGACACAGAATATATGTGTTAGCATAACTAGCTAACACTTACCTTGGTGATGTGAAGTACAGTCCCCGCAGTCTCCAGCAAATGTCAGCCGGGCAGGAAAAACTTAACGTTAAGCTAGCTTAAAGCTTGTTCGAAGCTAACAGGTGAAACAACCGGCATCCGGCGAATAACGTCCTTTGACAGTCAGCTTGGGAACAAGCGTCAAACACAGCCATTTCTTCCACAAAACCGTCCTGTAGAAAAATGTTGAGACTCTTGGCAGGCTAGTTTCACTGTGAAATGCTACTTTAGCAACGTTAGAGGTACCGGAGTAGTAACGGGTCCAAAAAAGTGGGCGGGGCATCAACGGTTTAAATAGACCGCCTTTCCGGAAGGTGCGTTCAATGTCCTGAACTTGAGTTACGTAGAAAGTCAAGTGACCAGGTTTGGACCATAGACTGTGTAAATACCAATAGCCGGTTTTTATATTTAAAAAATAATTAATAAAACTGAAGGTGATAAAAAAAATGCATGTGAATGGAAAAATGGTGCCGTAAAAATGGTTGTGAAATGAAAAAATGAGTGATAAATCATCAAATGATTTCATTAATTTAAAGCTGATTTCACTAAAACAGTTGTGATCTGATGAAACCAACAACCACGTTTAATATTTTCCTTATCTTACATCCATCATTCATCAGTCACAACATAAAATTGTCATTTATCCTTTAAAGGAGCAGTTACTAAAACTTAAGGAAATTTAGGGGCGTCTAGCAGTAAAATTGCAAATTGCAGCCAGTTGAAACTTCTCCCAGTTATAATTTCCTTCAGTGTTCATTGTTTAGGAGGTTCTTACTGGGAGCTGAACAGAGTGCCCCAATAATGAGTCTCTAAACCATTTTCCACTCCTGGTTCCCTTGTCTCAATGTCAATGTTTTTTTTAAATGTTTTTTTTTTTTAGTTCAATGCCTGATATAAGGTCTATGGTGATACAAGATTAAGAGACTTTCATGTTTTGTTCTGCGACATAAAATATGTCAGTAAGTACCCCACTCCTACTCCAGCTGTCTTTAAAAAGGCAGTTGCTGACAAGTGGTTAAATGAGACTACAGAACGGCGTGAGGCTGCGCCAAACACAGTTTTACAGTCTTGTTATGGTGGTGACTTTAGGTCATGCGACCATAGTATAGTTCGTCTACAGCCTAATGTTAGCTTCTTAACCTCTGGTGATTTCATTTAGGCTTCAATAATCATGACAGTGGTGTGATGTGGTTGTGAAGGTTATCTTGCTGAACAAAAAAAACATCTTAACATCCTAAATGTTTGTTTTGATGAAGGAACCAGTGCAACGCTAATTTCCTCGTTGGCCTACATAAAAATGTCATCCTTGGGGCACTCTATTACCCACAGAGGTCTCTTCTCCAAAACAGGTGACAGAGCAGGTGATTAAAAATGGTGAAAACACTGAATAGAGTAAGTTCACGTTCAAAAAGTCACTGTTTTTCCAATGCTGCTCATTACGGAGGGGCCGGTAACTATAGAGGCCAAAACAAAAATGCAAATTGCACTATCTCGAGCCAGTGTTTGGTTTGTCCATTTGGGGCTACTGTAGAAACATGGTGGCGAGATAGATTTCTCTAGATCCTACAGACTGGACCTTTAAGGAAAGTGGCCACAAGCTTGGAAGTAACAAGAAATAATTGGAAAAAATGAAAGTGATGAAAACGCTTACAAATAAAAAATGGAGGTGATGAAATGTATGTTGAAAAATTGAGCATCAAAAATCGATGTGAAATGAGAAAGAGAGTGATAGATTATCAAGTGATTTGATTAGTCATCATTCTTTTTTCATGATTTTTTGTTTTACGTTTTCCAGAAAACAAAATATACAGTAGATAAGTAATGAAAAATAATAATCATAATACAGTACACAGTAGTATAGTACAGCGTTAAATAAATTCAGTTTTTATGGCCTTGCAATTTTAGGGGAATCCAGATGGACATTAAAACTATATAAATGTAATTATGAGACATCACAGCCACCAATGGAACAATAATACAACAAAAACACTTTTTAATTTAGTCCTTTCAAACAGCCTCACTTTTAGACAAACAGACTACAGTAACATACCTGTTGTTTATCAGGTCTGTCTGTTCCTCTGTGTGGAAAAACCACCCTGCTTTTGTCTCAGCTATTCATTACCCCGAGCAACGTGTTTCACCAAATATTTAGTTTAGCTTAGTAAAAACCTCATGGAGGTGCTGAGCTGAGTGTGTGTGTGTGTGTGTGTGTGTGTTTGTAAAACCAGCTTTCCTGCCTCCAGCTGTGTATCAATCGCCTCACTGTATCCATGTGACCACAAGGGAAAGAGAGGCTGCTCTTTTTTTAAAGGGTTGTTTTTGTTTTTCTTTCGGTGGAGGATATTGGTTGTTTTTGACTACACCTCTAATGTAAAAATCCCTGGTTGGCACATTGCCATAGTAACAGTAAATGGTGGAAAGGTGGGGCTGACCTAGCAGCTCACAGTATGAACTAAAAGGTCCATTAGGTAGAAATCAATCCAATACAACCCAGTCAGATTTATTATAACCTCTTTTATTTCTTTATTTATCAATAAAAAATACACAAAAATAACTACATAGTAAAAGTGTGTTAATACATAAATTCTGTATGTTGTGTGTGTACAGATTTTGGCAAATCTGGTGATGGAGACCCTCCACCCGGAGCTGAGAAACATTATTGGTCCTCGTCTGAGGGGGAAGATGCAGCAGAGACAGCGACACTGGATGTTGGTGAGTTCCTGTAGTACCATACAGTGCACTGCAGATATGGTGTAGGAACACAGGGGAGGCCAAACTAATTATGTCCTTGAACAACTCTCTCCTCCAGATCTCTGATGCAGTGTACAAGCAGGTGTTGTCTCAGACCACCGGCCAGTATGAAGCACTGGTCGAAGCCTGTGAGGCCCAGAAAGCTCCACTGGATGCCAGACTGCGAACAGACATGGACCAGATCATCACGTCTAAGGAGCATGTCAGCAGCAAGATACGAGGTGAGAATGAATCTTCCTATTCTGACAGTGCATTAAAGGGTTGTCATAATCAGTTAAAGGGACAGTTCACCCCAAAATCAAAAACACATATTTTTCCTCTTACCTGTGGTGCTATTTATCAGTCTAGATTGTTTTGGTGTGAGTTGCTGAGTGTTGGAGATATCAGCCGTAGATACATCTGACTTCTCTCCAACATAATGGAACTAGATGGCACTCAGCTTGTGGTGCTCAAAGCACCAATAAATACTTTTGAAAGATTCAACAGCAATGTCTCTTTCCAGAAATTATGACCTGGTTACTCAAGATAATGGCAGCAGTTAGAATTGTCACCTCACAGCAAGAGGGTTCCCGGGGTGGGGGAGCCCTTCTGTGTGCAGTTTGCATGTTCTCCCAGTGTCAGCGTGGGTTTTCTCTGGGCACTCCGGCTTCCAAACTACACCCACCAACTGTATCACGGCGCACAAGGGGATGCTGAAGGGTGCTAGCGCTACTTAGCTAGTAACATTACAGCTCAGCCAAGTAGGATGCCATTAATGTTTACATCTTGCACTGTCACGAGCACAAGCCTCTCATCTACGAGTAGATGCACACTTCCTCTCCCCAGCAACGCTTTCCAGCTCCTCCTGGGAGACCCCGAGGCGTTCCCAGGCCAGATGAGATATGTCATCCCTCCAGCGTGTTCTGGGTCTGCCCCGGGGCGCTTGTAGTTTGGTAGAAAGAAAATAGTTGCTACATGAAACTACTCACAACAAAGTCTGTGGATTATGTTGAGTAACCAGGTCATGATTTCTGGAAAGAGACATTGCTGTTGAGTTTTTCAAATGTATTTTTTGGCTCTTTGAGCTCCACAAGCCAAGTGCCATCTAGTTCCATTATATTGGAGAGAAGGCAGACATCTCTATGGCTGATATCTCCAACACTCAGCAACTCACATCAAAACAATCTATATTGATAAATAGCACTACAGGTAAGAGGAAAACATATTATTTAGGGGTGAACTGTCCCTTTAAATCTGACAAATGAAAATAGAACATTTCACAGTGTTTTCATTCATACATTTTCCCCTATTACTGAATATTTGTGGCCACACAGTCAGTGATGTTAACATACCTTTTGCATTGTCCAGCAGTCTGTGGTCGGAAAATTGTTCCCACCATGAGGTAGAGATGAGTGATGATCAATCCCCACCCCACTTTTTCCACAGGAAATACATTTTGACACCTAGGTCTATGGGTTAAATGTGCTTTGAAGGTTTATTTGTCCACATAACCATTATGTTAACCAAATGTAGCCCAATTTTTTTTTTAAAGATTATTTTTATTGGCTTTTTGCCTTTATTGACAGGACAGAGGGTGAAATGGGGAGACAGAGAGAGAGTGGGGACTGACATGCAGCAAAGGGCCGCGAGCCGGATTTGAACTCGTGGCCGCTGCAGCGAGGCAATGCCTCTGTACATGGGGCGCCGGCACTATCCACTACTCTACCGACGCCCCAATGTAGCCCAATTTTAACCCATACACCTGGGGATCAACTGTAAAAACAACTGAAACCATGATACTAATCTACAGTATCAAAGCTGTGGATGCCTGTAGTGAGAGAGAAGTAACAGGACTCCAGTGTAACATGGTTTTATTAAATGAAGTAAGATCCAGGGAGGAAATTTAGTTAGAACAGAAGGAGGAAAGGGATTAAAAAAACACACAAAGCAATTTTGACAGACAGAAATAAATATTTGGCATTTCTGAATCTACCCTTAACTGAGCACCACCTGAGTTTATACGTGTCCAACACGCCATGCAAAATGACTCAGTTCACTTGCTGCTCGCTGTGCCGTGTAACATGATCTTCCCTACCTCAAGTGCACGCTTCATTGTTCGCCCACTGTTTGCCTGAGTGAGATGTAGCTGTGCTTTCTTTGGTCCGGGGATTATTGGCACGGCGAAGCGATGAGTTTGGTCACTGAATAACGCCACAGTGCTCAAGTTTCTGACAAGTTTGTTTGGACATTTCCTTTCCTCTGTAACTAAACCTCCCTCCATATCGGACATTTTCCAGCTCTTGTTGGACTCTCTGCACTTTGTGTTTCAGTCTGCTGTCACTCACTGTGTTGGGTTAGCTGGCTTCTACAGCACCACAGCATCCACCCTTTGAGCAGTGAGCCTGTCACTTTCCTATTCAACAGTTCACTTGGCACAGGCTGCCCACATTTTTCATGTGCACTGTTTTCCCATTGAGCTAAAGTGGCAGAACTGCATTCCATCACCTGCTCTATATTTCTGACTTTATGCCACAGATAAGACTCGAAACTACAAGTCAGCTGTACAAAACAATGCAGGTTAAATGAGGGGAATGCAAAGGTTTGAGAGTCGTAATGCTAGCTGTGGGTGTTATTTAGTCTGTCTCTTTTAGCACGGGTTCTACTTCCAGCAACTGGGTGTATCCGAGAGTTGGGCTTCCATTGAAATGACACAAGTGTTTACTAAATGTCATACATACCAACATTTCAACCTGGCAATCAGTAATACACTGTGTGTTGTCATTACATATTTGCAGAGCTCCTCTAAAGTCAGAGAGCCATGCCCTTATTTGTCTTGATGCCCTGACTGACTTTTCATCATCATTCAAAGTGTGTTTACAAGCTGCAGCAACTCACCATGATTATTTTCTTTTCTTCTATTCTCTTTGCGTCCCTCCTGGCCTTCAGCCCTGGTGTTACCCAAGGCGGAGCAGCTCCTACGGACCAACGTCCAGCCCTACATCAGCTCCATCCTGGAGGCCCTGATGGAGCCCACCAGCCGAGGTTTCTCCGAGGTCAGGGACGTTTTCTTCAGGGAGCTGGTGGAGATCAGCAAGAACTCGCTAAACGGAGGGGGCAAAGAAAAACTGGGAGATGTGAGTTATGTTTGCTGCTGCAAATATTCCTTAACCCTTTCTTTCTGTGCATGAATTAATGTACGGTAATAGTTTGATTCAGGTGTTAGCATTGTTTACAATAATCTTACATCTCCAGTAACACAGGTCAATACAAGTTGTTTGATAGCCATGGTAATATAGAGGGAGGTCCATTGTCTGTTTTGCTTAGCACCTTAAAGGGACAGTTCACACCAAAATCAAAAACATATATTTTTCCTCTTACCTGTAGCGCCAAAAAAAATACATTTGAAAAACTCAACAGCAATGTCTCTTTCCAGAAATCATGATCCGGTTACTCAAGATAATCCACAGACGTTGTTGTGAACTATGTTCTCTCATGCTGAACTACATCAGCCAACTGTATCACCGCACAGAAGGAAGAGTGCATCTACTCATGGACGAGAGGCTCATGTTTGTGACAGCACATGATGTAAACATTAATGGAGTCCTCCTCCACTGAGCTGTAACGTTAGCTAGCTCAGTGGTGCTAGGTGAGCTAGCAGTAGATGCACGCCTCCTATTGCACTGTGATACAGTGATATAGTCCTATATGACACTCCTCACGACAAAGTCTGTGGATTATCTTGAGTAACCTGGTCATAATTTCTAGAAGGAGACATTGCTGTGTAGTTTTTGGCGCCATTAGCACCACTAGCCGAGTGCCATCTAGTTCTATAATAATCGAGAGAAGTCAGACATCTCCACAGCCGATATCGCCAACACTTGGCAGCTCACACTAAAACAATCTAGACTGATAAACAGCACTAAAGGTGAGAGCAAAAATACATAATTATGATTTTGGGGTGAACTGTCCCTTTAAGCTGTGGGGTTGCAATGTTAGTTGCCGACAATTCTCTGCGGGTTTGTTACCATGACCCCCATTCACATTACACACGGTCATATGATTCAGTGTTGAGATAAAAGACCTGGATTAATGTAGCTGTAACACACACTCTTACTTACATCATCGGCTGTAACAGGAAATTAATTTTGCTGTCTCCCAAAAAAAGCAGCCCTTGTTCCTACATCTGTTTCCCATGCTGCTTTTTTTTAGACAAAACTGAGTCAAAGCACAGACAGAAACCTCGCTAAGCTATAGGCCTGTGCTTTAAAGATGAATTACTAATTGGGTTCTATTATTCTCCATGTAAGAGTTAACTTTGGTTTAGTGTTTATTTGTAAATGTAAAGAGTATTGCCGGACTTCTGGTCACAATAAAATTATTAGAGTGCATGAAGAGATGGTGTTTGTTTAGGAAGCCTCAGCCACATCAGTGCTTCTTTAAAGTCAGGGAGTGTCCCCAGCTGCTCTCTGTGACCTGAACAATCAACTCAACCTGTCTCTCTGTTTTGATCTTGATTTTCCTTCTATGATGCTTGTACCACCTCAATCACCATCACCCTCCTCTCTCTGTCTTCCCCTCAGCACATGGACAGGCTGTCCATGCTCGCCTTCCACCCGGTGAAGATGCAGAGCTGCTATGAGAAGGTGGAGCAGCTCAATCTGGAGGGGCTGCAGCAGAGGTTCGACGTCGCCAGCCCCTCTGTGTTCATCAGCAGGGCTCAGATTCTCATGAGGGAGGTACGGCAGCAGTGTTTTTGTCTGGTACAACACAAAGATTTAGCACGTAACAAAGCAGTGAGGAGGCCTGAAAACACTCCCTTGTTCCTGTAAGACAACAGTAACCTGTCCTGCCTGTGGTGAAGTCTCTACTTCCACCTGCTGGACAGAAAGAGTATTACAATTAATAAAGATAAACCAGCCCATTTCTCATGCTGCTGTGTAACTTAAGATTTTTTCTTAAATTCTGACAGCAAATGGACAACGCAGTGTACACATTCGAGCAGCTGCTCAACCAGTCTATAGAGAACCAGGGAGAGGACGACTTGTGCAAGAACATCCAGCGATGCCAGGACAGGGTTCTTAAGGTAAAAAATAAAAATTTAAAAGGCGTACAGGTGACAAACACATGGCAACATGGATGAAAGATGGAGTGAAGACTGTTCCCTCATCAAGTGTTTCCTCTATTTTAGCTGGAGAACATACAGGACAAAGAATAATACATTAAAAACTGACATTTAGGATCAGTTCACCACCTGCCAGAAAAGAAAGAAAAAAAAGTAGAAATCTATTAGTCAAACAGAATCTGCATATACTGTATATTTTAGCAGAAGCAGCTGGAAGGTGCTAAGGTTTGAATGTTTTGTGTAATGAGAAAAAAAGCTTTTACGAGTCACTCAGCTCTACATGTGTTTCTGGTCTGTCCCTGTCAGAAATATGATTACGACAGCAGCACAGTGCGCAAGAAGTTCTTCAGAGAGGCTCTGCTGCAGATCACCATCCCGTACATGCTGAAGCAGCTCTCGCCATCCTGCTCACCTGTGAGTAGCATCCGACATAACCTCAAATCACTTTTCTGAGCGGCCTTGTTAAATTGCATGTATTATAATATACATTATGTCTTTGCAGTATTGTGACACCTTTCCACCATTTCACATTCTAAGGGTGACTGTACTCTGAATTTCAGCAACTTTCTTTTGTTTAGGTCCAAAAGCTGTTTCATAAAAATTCCCATAAGTGTGGAAAGAAAATCGTAAATGATATATATCCAAAGCTGGTAATATAGCGTGCAGGACCCACTGAACCCGTCCCATGCCACTGTCAAAACTCACAAGAGAAAGTATGGCTACTAAGAACAGCAG
Source organism: Epinephelus moara (assembly GCF_006386435.1). Classification (NCBI taxonomy): domain Eukaryota; kingdom Metazoa; phylum Chordata; class Actinopteri; order Perciformes; family Serranidae; genus Epinephelus; species Epinephelus moara. The sequence continues at coordinate 10,695,452 of NC_065514.1, read as the reverse complement.
TACAAGAAGCATAAGGCGAGACATGAACAGCTGAATTCAAGACAGCACCTTTGATTGCACTGGTCTTGTTTCTAATTTACAGTGCTTGTTTAAGGGACTTTTGGAGTTATTAGTACTGTTTTGTTTTTTGGCCCTTCCTGAGCAGGCAGAAAAACACCATCAGATTGCACAGAAAATGTGAAATACTCTGCTTTTGCCTTTTGTAAATTTGTATCCCTCAAAAATGTGTTGATTTTGCAACAAAACATCAACAATGAACATGAACATAACATGAACATATATGGAAGTGATACTTAGGACCATGGATAGATTACTGAAAAGGCCTACTGGGCACAGGCCCCATGGGCCCTAAATGTCAGGGGACTCCCTGGTCTCCACTTGCAATATGTCATCCAAAGAGACACGTGCCAGAAAGAGACCAAAATAACCACAAAGTAACATAAAGTGACCATAAAGAGACATAAACACTACTAAAGGATGCAAAGCAGCTGCAAAGAGATATGTGAGACTCACGAAACTATGAAAAGGGATGCAAAGCAAAAATGAAATGACTCATGAAATGAGACATAAAACAACTACAAAGAGATGCAAAAGGACTGCAGACAAAAAATAACTACAAAAAGACCAAAACATTTACAAAGTGACACAAATCAACTGCAAGGACACACAAATTAGCACAAAGAGACACAAAACCTAAAAGAGATGTGTAGCACCAACAAAAAGAGGTTATTGAACTACAAAGTCTATGTGTGTCTTGCTTCAGTGTAGGAGATGTAGCAGGGCCTTTTGCATGTCTGTGCCCAGGAGCCCAATGTCTCTAAAATCCACCCATGCTTGTGACCAGGGACGGGACAACATATGATTTTTTTTTTGTGGATTACAATGAAAAATACTTGGAATACGTTGATTGTGGTGAATTCTCCATTAGAGGGATAATTGTGAATCTCCTGTCCAGTGGCACCGAAAGAGACAGCTGGGCAACCAACAATAACCTCCTGAGACCCTGTGTCCTCATGTGAGGACATTGCATTTTGGGTTTACTGGACCTTATACTTCATTCTACTTAACTCAGACCTGTTGTCCTTGTTTGTGGACACTGTTTGTGCCATCTAGTGGTAGTAAGAGCACAATACACTAATCCGTGTAAAACCAAAATGGCAGCCATCTCTGCGACTCTGCCAAGTCAGTCTGTCGCTTACCCCGACACAAAAGTAGACAAGGTCCAAATTTTTTTATACTTATCGGGTCCTACTGATCACAAATAGCTAGGAGAAATAAAAAATGCATACCAAACAAAAGTTCAGGTCTCAGGTGATAAGAGATTTAACAAAAACAGGCTGCATACGCACGCACCAACCTTATCTTAATCAGGCAAGACATGATTCCAATTTGAATAGCTAAAATAAATTGGTCTTTTAAGATTGTTTTTCACTACAAAAAATGTTCACTAAAAATGTGTCCTCTCTGTGATGCAATAAAAATGAACAGTGAAATGATTCTGGTATATTTAGTGTAGTTTTAAAGGCTTTAGACATATTTTGATGGTTATCGTAACAAAAATTGCAAATATTCCGTCCTGGATACGTGGCATGATATTTTTATTTCGTCCCACGCTTACTTGTGACTTTTATTCAGCCCTGTCTGATAACTGGGGCAGAACTGCCAAAGGTGCACACTAACTGAAGGGATCACAAACATTAAATGTGATAAGCTGTTAACTGATTTGACTCCTGGGAGCTTTATAAAACTCATCTCTGCCCTCTCCTTCCCAGGAACTGCCTCGCTTTAAAGAGCTCATCTTTGAGGACTTCTCCCGTTTCCTGCTGGTGGAAAATATGTTTGAGGAGGTGGTGCTGCAGTCTGTCTCCAAGGACATAATGATGGGTGAGGAGTGAAAACAAAAATATTTAGAAACTACTGCTGCCGTGACAATAGAAGTGGTAGTTATAAATGATATCACCAAACATACTTGTTACCACAGTGAGTGACTTCTGTTTTCTTTGTTTGTCCAGCTGTGAAGGAGGCAGCTGTCCAGAGGAGACACAATCTCTACAGGGACAGCATCATTCTGACCAACAGTGACCCAAACTTGCACCTGCTCGGAGAAAACCCCGGAGTGGACTGGGCTGCTAAGTTTGGGGCCGATGAGACAGAGGACTCTGTTGGTGGTGGCGGTATTGACGGAGGAGGTTCTGGGAGCAGACGCAAGCAGGTGGTGTCCATGATCCAGCTGGACGGAATGCCTCTGCCCTTCGAGTCCTGCCTGGAGGTCCCAGGTGTGGAGCTCATCCCTGAGGAGGATGCTGAGGTGACCGAGGGCATAGAGGAGGACGGCGGGGAGGATGAGGAGGACTCTGACCTGCCAAAGGAACCCATGTCTCCTGACAGTGTGGATGAAATCAGGGACCTGATTAACCCTGTGGTGGAGGTGGCGCTTCCAGTTGCAGAGGAGAGTGACGAAACCAACAGGACGGAGGAGACTACAGGCACCCTTACCACGGAGGACGGGGTGCAGGAGGATGTGACGCACGTCACCACCATCGTGAACGTCCCCAGGAAATCTGTGCGAGACAAGACGTCCACAAAAGCAATGCTGGAGCAGCTGGTGGGAAGCAAAAAGCAGGAAGCTGATAAGGAGCATCAGGAGGAGGCAGCCATCAAGAACGCCATTGAGGAGATAGAGACGGCGGTGAAAGAAGACGACAGTGAACGGATTGCTGAGGTCTCTGCAACAGAATCAGATGAGTCGTCGCTGCCACAACTGGCTACAGACTCCGGCTCGCGTAACGACAGCGGCTTCCAGTCGCCGACCAATGAGGGGCTGGATGAAAGTGAGCCTCAGCCAATTACAAATGGTCTGAACGGAGAGGACAAAATTATCGACCCTGCAGATGTGGAAGTGTCAGTAGCGTAGGAGGATAATCGTCTGAACAGAACTCTGAAACTGGAGACGGAAACAGCAGGTTGTGCGTCACATGTAATGGGAGAGAGTGAATTAAGACTGTATTGTTGTTGATATTGCACACTCCAAAACCAACTCTCCCGTCGTCCCCACTTTTTTCTTTGGTGGTTGGTTCCTTTCTACGCAGCTTAGTGAATCTCAATGCAAAGCTTTGTCATATTTTGTGTATGACACTAATTAAAACATACCTTCATGCTATGTTAATACGCTGATCTCAAGGATTTAAAGTGGTAATCCGCTTTTTTAAACTCACAAAATAAGGGAGAAAGTCTAAACAAGAACGTCATCTAAGTTATTAATGTTTTCCAGTTGTGTTAAAGGTTTGTTTACATCAGTAAAGTCTGTAAACACAGCAGGAAGTCAGGCCTTTTTTTAATGTATGGCTTCAATGATTCACAGCCTCTACCTGGGCAGCAGGGGGTGCTACAGTACAACCAGCCTTTAGATGTTGTACGGGGGTTCATATGTGTATTTTCACTACTATTTTTTTGATATACCGGTATCTATTTTTGTAAAATGTAACTTCCATATGTAGTTTGTTAACTTGGAAAGCTTTTCCTGTATTCACAAATGGCCTTTATGTTTCAACACATGATGTTTTAGCACAATCTGTCAGGAATGATTTGCACTTCCACTGTGATTTGATGAGTAAGATGGTTTCATCTCTTTTGGAAAAAAAAAAAAAAAAACACCAAAACTTATTGTTTCTTGTCATTTTGCTGGTGGGTGTAGAAGACCAAGATACAGTCAATAATGGCTCATATACTTGTAGGATTTCTGATGAACTTGTAACCAGAGGAAACTCTCTTTGGGATTATGAGGGAAACTCTTTATGACGACTTCTGATGTATTTCCAAATATTACTTGTGTATATTTTGTCCAACTTCATGGTAAGTATGCTGAGTCAAACATAACAGGGATGATTTTCTATTTAAAACCAATCTGTTCAAATTTTAAAGTTGTAAAATGATATATTTGTACCTGTTATTTGGATGAAGTGGCTGTTAGAGGAGTTTTATGTCCCTGTCTGTGTAAAAAAAGAAAAAAGTAAACTGTATCACTGATGCTCACCTTGTGGAAGACATTTGTTTGTGTTAGATTAACAGTGTCGTGTCACTGTAAATCATGACATGAGACACTGATGATAAATGTGTATATAAATATTCCTCTAATACATTTGGCAGCACTTCATTCGAGGGCGCAAAAAAGTTTCCTGGAAATAACTATTTAGTTAGCCATCTCTGCCAAGTCAGTCTGCAGCCAACGCAAAAGTTGACAAGGTATAAAACCTGGTTAAATTTAATGGTTGAAACTTGTATATTTATGATTAATAATGCCTGTAGTTTGATATGACAACACATTTGAACAATTTTATCAACAGTAACAAGCGAAGATGCTGTTAATTAGAGTCATTTAAAGTTATTGGTAATTTATCTTCAGCTCATTGAAGAACATTGGGACGTTATCGTCGTCTTATTTGAGGATATTGGGACACAATCATTGTTGACAATGTTTAGTTTTTTATACTTCTCAGGTGCTACTGATCCCAAATAACCTGGAGAAATAAAAATGCATACCAAACAAAAGTTCGAGTCTCAGGAGGGTTTGGAATAAACTACATTTTTGCAATTTCAGCTCACTTGATGTGCAGACTAACAGAACAGAAAACCTTTTTCCAGGACAAATAGATATGAAATACTTAAAGTGTTGTACTTTATATGATATATACCAGACGTACATATACATTTTCAGCTAAATAATAGTACAAATATATCACTTTACAACTTAATTTTTGTTATTTGTACTAAAAGATAGTCCTTCCCAGGAATCTTCTTGTTACATATCAGTTTCTTGTCAGGAATTTAAAGGGACAGTTCACCCCAAAATCAAAAATACATATTTTTCCTCTTACCTGTAGAGCTATTTATCAGTATAATTGTTTGGTGTGAGTTGCCGAGTGTTGAAGATAACAGTTGCACAGATGTCGGCATTCTCTTTAATATAATGGCACTAGGTGGCACTCAGTGTGTGGTGCTCAAAACACCAACAAAAAAATGATTTTTTTTCTGGCACTTTGAGCACCACGAGCTGAGTGCCATTTAGGTTCATTGTATTGGAGAGACGATAGACATCTCTACAGCTGATATCTCCAACACTCGGCAACTCACTCCCAAACAATCTAGACTGATAAATAGCTCTACAGAAAAGAGAGAAAATCTGTATTCTTAATTTTGGGGTGAACTGTCCCTTTAAGCGAACCGTTGTCCCTGTCTAAGTGTTACCACATTTTTTGGTGTCAGCATCACACGCTCTACTAAGTGGCTTAATTTCACTTTTGCACCATTTGTAGTCAACAGACAAGGCTGCAATCTAATGTTACACGCTGGGAGGAGAGTTGTGATTCCTGCTTCTCTCAGTTGTCTGAGTCAGTGTCCTGTTGTGAAATTTCCACTGTATCTAGGGGATCTTTTGAGTTTGCTGCCTTTAGATTCATACCCAAGATCTTTTACTTCCAATGGAGGACCACTGTCTCCTCCTCCTGTTTATTTATTGCAAAACCTGTAAGTCTGTTTGGTGTGAGCAGCTCCACTTGTATGTTTAGTGCTTTTGTTTCCTTAAATAAATAAATATATGTGAAAAAAGATGGATGAATAGTAATATTTCATCAGCTTTCTTCTTTATTTTTTATTTCAAGTTCTTGTGACAGAAAACCATCACTAAGAAAATGTTTGAAAACCACCTCAAATCATCAGACATATTTTATTTTTTTACTATTGTTAAGAGTTAAGATTGTTGCAAGGTTCTTTTCTTTGCAGGTCCATGGTTTGTCAATGATTGCCACACAACCACATGATCAACTTTCACTAACCCCTGATGTATGCGTGACAATGACTCTGATTGGTTAGTGAGCCAGTGACACACATTAAGTTGACCAGCTGCAATCACATGATTCAGTTCCTGAATCGGAGCCCTTTCTTATGACATCTGACTGTGAGTCTCAGTTCCAAGTGTGTGTCCACTTTCAGGTTTCACTCCAAAATACTGAAGAGGGACAAATAATCCACTGTTGTTGGTTCAAATCACAAAACGTTGCTTTTTAAGCATTCAAAAATAGAAGTCTTTAGGATGAGTTCCACTTTAAAGCCATAGGAGTGTCTTGTCAAAATAGTCAAGAGTTAGTCTTTTATAACTGACATGAAATCTATTTTTTGACAATCTGTAGTGTCATAACACCTTGAACTGTTTAGTAAAATGCAGCGTAGTAGTTTAAAAAGTCTGCCAAGGTCAACCAGAAAAACACAATTTCAGAAATAACCATAATATGCCACAAGCTACGCATGACTTTCCATCTCTGAGCTGTGTTGTCTGTCAGCTGTGGAAGATTGGGATGCATTTTAGGATAAGCAAACAAAAAAGAAAAGAGTTTAAGCAAGCAGCACTCCCTCCCCTCCAGACTAAAATCTTCTTTCTACTGGCATTGTTCTCTTAGATGTTTGCTGTGTGAGTAGACTATCAAGACTAAGCCTTAGAAACAGAATATGATGTCCCTTTATCAGTAAAGAAAAACTTACAAATGCTAAAATCGTACACAGTGGTGTCTTTGGTGTAAGACAAATGTTAAACTTTGTATTTCCAGTTTCCAAGTTAACAACTGAATCCGGAGGCCATAACACAAAGTCTGAAACTGGTGTTGGACATCAGAATGATTTTGTGCGTGAAAAAGTTTCAGTTTCCAGATCCAGAAGAGTTAAAGCAACTGTAGTGTGCGTTAGCGTTGTGCAGCTCATCCTTCAGCATACAAAGAATTCCCCTCTCGTGCCCTCTCAGTGTTAAAATGTTCACAAATGCTAACTGTGCCAGAGGGCAAAGGAACGACACGCTGATATTAGTCAAGTTTCCCATGTGTAGTATCCAGAGCATGCGGTCCTTTTAACTCAAGGGGGAAACAAGCTGTCCTCTGTGTGCACTGTCTTGACCGTCAGGTTTTACCTAGGAGAGGGAATGAGATGAAATAGCCGAGGGCTGATCCCACGATGACCCCGAGGAAGATCCAGGTGTTGTAGGACATGACGCACAGCATCAGCATGTAGCCCAGAGTCACCTGCAGTATGTGGAGGACTGTCTGGATACCATGCAGCAACACACTGCAGAGGAAAGAGAGGAATACATGAGTTGGTTACACCAGGTACATTACATAAGTATGAGAGGATCTTTGCCTCATACACTGTCAGGATGTTACCGATGTTGCAAGACAAAGTTACATATTGATTTTGGGTTCAATCGTGACAGATTAGGTGACAGTTAAACCATTTAACAGAAAGAAAGGACAATGTTCAGTCTTACATACGTCTAGCGTGAGAAATGCTAAACTCACTCTTAACGCAGGTACCAAGATAAACACAAAGAATATCACACACAGCTACAAAAGAGAGCTGCAGGGTGATATGAAGCTCACATATTACTGCAGTGGTGCTGCTTAACACAAATGACAAACATAAAAAACTCACCGAAATCACTGAATTCTTAATGTTTGATTTAACAAACACAAAGTGCTTGGACAGGGTCAAGAAAGCACCAAAAATTCAACTGCTTTTTCATGTAGGAGATCAGATTGATTTTCTACGGAAACCCATTTCCGCCAGTGACAGATTTTTTTCTTTTCTTAAAAAGTGAGTCATGACTTTGGAAAACCACACATGTATAGTCAATATTTTGACATACAAAGTCAAAATTATGAGATTAAAAGGTACAAATATGGATTCTTCCTGTCAATTATGTACAGGGCAAAAAAAACAATAATTACCTGAAAATATCCAAGAGTGGTTTCACAAGAGAAAAAGTCAACATGCTATTTCTATATTCAGAAACTATTGGTGAGGACCAGTGGCGAACTACATAGTATCTCAGTTAAAGGAGAGAGTTCATGGAACAGTTGTAGTGAGGAACAGAATGTTAAAAATGACGTATTGATCAAATATGAAAATGGACGTAATGGATGTAAAAGACCAGGGTACAGGAACTTAAGTTGCCTTTTGTAAGTTGTTTTTCTCTTTTCTGTTGTTGCTATGTTGCCTTGTTTGCCTGTTTTTGATTTGTTTTGTTGATTGCTGAATATGATGTGCTGTTAAAAGGGTCAGTGTTATAAGCTGTAGCTTCAGCCTACACCTTTTTCGGACCTCAGAAGCGTCTTAGTTAATGTTAAATTACTTTATTGTAATGTTTTGCTCTGTATTATTTAAGTATCTGCCATTTTCTGTGAGAAGCTGTGACTTTACTTACATGAATTTGTAGATTAATACATGATGTTCTTATTTCTATTTGCAGACTGAAATAAATTCTAAATTAAAATTGTGAGATAAATTCTTACCATGAGCTTGTTTTTTCTCTTTACTGGCAGAAATGGGTTTCCATACTTTTCTGACTTCTAGCAATGCAGTGATTGTCATTTGATCTGCTTCCAAAAAGTTTATTTTCTTTACAGTATAATCTTGTATTCCATTATTTACATGTTGCAGTAAAATATATGAGAAAAGCCAAATTATCACTTTGTAGATTACATGTGTGCAACTTTACTTAACTGCATCCACACCATTATGTTATAATTGTAAAACTTTTAAAACTAGAAAACAATCTCCTTACTCATGAGTATTTTAGCACCATTACAGAAATAATCTCGGACCACACTAACATGCCTGAAAACACGTTCACGTACACTGATCACACCCGTAATGGTAAACACAAAGTAGATTGCCTGCGGTTGGTTGCTTAGTTACAGAAAATAATACGGAGTTCTTCCTTCTAAAAGTGAGAACAAAGATTTCTTTGCTTGGACCAACAACAAATTTGAACTGTTCCTGAAGGTAACACATTAGTTCAAGGCGGTAAAGGCAGCAGAAAACATAGATTGGGAATCTTTGCAAAGCAAATATGACAATCTATGAGAGCAGTACCAGGAGCATTTCCAGTGCAGGAGGAAGCCAAAATAGGAGAGGAGTACCCGTACAAGAAGGCTGAGTCACAAAGGTATGTAGGCCTAGCTGTGGTTTGGCGTGATAAGACCAAATCAGAAAGCAAACGTAGATGTCTGCATCATCATCATTTTCTAAAGTCACGAGGATCCTGACCTGTTTCTGGTGATTCGAGTGGGAGGTTGTGACTCAATGGGGGTCAGCGAGGACTCAGAGGGGCTGCTTTCCAGCACAGAGATGCTGTCGCTGCGACTGGACGGAGGGGCAGCGTACGCAGACTGAGGCTGAGCCAGTTTGGAACTGGTCCCCAGCCACACCCTCCACACTTTGAGCACCTCGTAGAAGACTGTCAGCAGCAGAACCACAAACACTGACAGCACCATCCCTGGAGACACAAACACACCACACACACATATTTATCTCACAGAGCTGGACTCAGAGCTGATTTTTCTTCAAACTTAAAACAAGAAATTGTCAATTGCTTTACATGATGTCATGTGTCTAATTTCTTTTCATACCACAGAGGTGTTAAAAAATGTAATGTGTGTTTTTATGGATGCATGAAGCTGGGGACAGAAGGAGAACAATATGAGGATGTAAAAGTTGGGATAGTAGCAATGGCAAGAACTTCAATCTATATTCACCCCTGGGTGAGCTGTTCTGTAAACTCTTCCTGAGTAACAAGGAAAAAGGACAGTGTCTGTTGACACAACACTGCAGTATGTTTTAACCAGATGAACTGGTTCTAAGGAATTACAACTACTGGAAGAGATCCATTCCAACTCCTGTGAAGTGAAGACGATGTTCGACACTCTTCGTCTTACCTGCGGGTCCGTGCACATCCCAGAAGTCAAACAGCAGTGTCACGCTGGTTGACACCCCAAACGTCATCTTAAGAAAAAAAAAAAAAAGAGGAGAATATTAAAACCTCGAAATGGTTGCCAGTTGTACCAGGGGCATAAATATAGACAGTGCAGGCGGTGCGGTTGCACCGAGGCCTGTGAGATGAGGGTGTTAGGGTGAGGGTGTGAAAGGCAGGGTACACCCTCAACAGGTCGCCTGACTCACTATCATAGAGACAGACAACATGCTCACATTCACACCTACGGCCATTTTAGAATCACCAATTAACCTAAACTGCATGTCTTTGGACTGTGGGAGGAAGCTAGAGTACCCAGAGAAAACCCATGCTGAGACGAGGAGAGCATGCAAACTCCCCACAGAGGGCCCCCCCACCCAGAGTTTGGTCCATTGTGGTGAAGAGGGAGCTGAGCCAGAAGGCAAAGCTCTTGATTTACTTGTCCATCTACGCCCCAATCCTCACCTATGGTCATGAGCTCTGGGTAGTGATGTGAGTGAATGAGATTGCGGATATAAGCTGCGGAAATGAATTTCCTCCGTGAGGTGGCTGGGCTCAGCCTTAGAGATAGGTTAAGGAGCTCTGACATCTCGAGGGAGCTCGGAGTAGAGCTGCTGCTCCTTCGCGTCTAAAGGGATTAGTTGAGGTGGTTCGGGCATCTGACTAGGATGCCTCCTGGGCGCCTCCCGCTGTAGGTGTCCCGGACACGTCCCACTGGTAGGAGGCCCTGGGGAAGACCCAGAACACGCTGGAGGGATTACATATCTCGTCTGGCCTGGGAGCGCCTTGGGGTCCCCCAGGAGGAGCTGGAAAGCGTTGCTGGGGAGAGGGACGTCTGGGGTGCTTTGCTCAGCCTGCTGCCCCCACGACCCAGCCCTGGATAGGCGGATGAAAATGGATGGATGGATGGATCCATGGAAGAAGTGGTGCTCTACTACTTGTGTTTCTTCAGTTGTCTTGCAGGAAATTAACACTTTCTGCAAGCAGAATTATCTCCATATTCTTTTATGACGCAGTCAAACCCTTATCTGTTCTACATATCATTTTTTGGATTCCTTAAATAAAAAATAAAAAAGCTAACTTCATTCTGTTCTGAACAAATATCCATTCAGCTGGTCTTGCCCCACACTTACAGGATGTATTGTCCCACAAAAGCACACTCTGTTCTGCCCTGTGACTGCAGACTGACAGAGGAATGTGCTGTTTGTGTGTGTGTGTCCGTTACTCAGCCCTCAGCCTGCTGCCCAATCCCTGCCAGGCTCTTTCCTTCTCCTCCCTGCTAATTCACCACCTGTCCTGGCATGACTTTCTCCCACCAGCTGCACACTGGTGAAGGTTGACTTGACATCAAACCTACAACCTTGACATTCCAAGTCAATGAATCATTTGGTCGATCAAGTGAATATTAGCTGGCGATTCTAATAATCCATTTGTCATTTAAATAATTTATCGGGCTGAGTAAACTCTGGTTTGAGGTGCTCTAATGTGAGGATTCTCTCCTACATTGTACTAAAATGTATTTATTGGGCTTCTGGACCGTTAGCTGGACAAAACAAGCAATTTAAAGATGTTACCTTGACCTCTGAGAACATGTGATAGGCATTTCTCTCTTTCTTTCTTTATTTTTTTTGACCAAAAAGATTTTGAGAAGCATGTTTTTGGTTCGGGGGTTTGAGGTGCATTATATCATATGACCAGGATGTCTGATTAAATCTTATGATAACATCACCATAATAAAGTCTGACAGGGCAGAAAACACAAGGAGTGAGATGAGAAAACAGGCTTTAAGCCAGATGATCAAAGCCAATATATGTGGAGGGAAAACCAACAGTTTGTGCACCTGTAATGTCGGTAACAATCCTTCATTGCACCAGGAAGTTGGTCTGTAAACTGTGACGGATGTTTACAACAATAAGTATGGGTTAAAATTTTATCCATCAATCAATCTTATTCATTGTGGTTTGTTTAAACCCTCACTGATTGTCTGACTGCTCAGCTCTCTTGCCCTGTCAGACTTATTTTTAGTGATGTCATCATGCTCCCAAATCCCAGCAATTTACTTGGTGAGTATGGTGTTAGAAATAGAAATCCCTACAAAATCCTTCAAAAACAAGATTCTATTGGATTAGATGTGAGAGACGGAAAAAAGGAAGGACTGGTTCTGAAGAATAATGACCGTTAACTCACTCGTTATTTTCAGTTTTATGTCAGACTTGTAGAAACTTGTGACACTGACAGAGAGACTCCTGAACTTGAACAACTGAATGTCGTTCACGTTGGCGGGTTTAGCTCGATAGACATAGACTAGTTCCTGCATGAAACTGCTCATGGTGAGATCTGTGGATTATCTTGAGTAACTGCTTCATGATTTCTACATCGAGACATTGCTGTTGAATTTTTCAAATGTCTCACCACAAGCCAAGAGACATCTAGGCAGACATCTCTACAGCCGATATCTCAAACACTCTGCAACTCACACCAAAACATTCTAGATTGATAAATAGCACTACAGCTACAAGGAAAACATGTACTGTCCCTTTAAATATAGTTAAATGTCAAAGCAACATGTAAAAAGTGCATAAGTACTGCAAGAGTGATGCAGAGAACAGAAACATTTGAGGTAGCGTGAAAGCCAAATATAGACAACTTGAGTCAACAGTCCAACTCAAGGCCAGGCCCAGTGATTATTGTCAGCTTATCTTACCGCCTGAGAAAACCACAGGCTTGTTTGCAAGGTGAATGTTGAGACTGCAAACATGTTCAGTACACATTCACAGGACAGTGCAGGTACTTTAGGACGCTTAAGCCAACACGTACTTTACACTTGGGCTGTACGTTTCATTTTCACAGCTGTGGGTTGACATTCATGTCAAAAGCAAATGCCAACTAACTTATGCAAAGTCTTGAAATATGCTTGAGGTACAAGCTGTACTTTTGATCTAATTGTCATTCCAACATTAACATATTAAGACACATTCATCATTAAAAGTGCATTGGTGCATTGAAAATCTGACTGCAATACAGGATGAGTTTGAATTCAAATAATGTGCATATGATTGAGTAAAATGACAGAAATCGCTATACATACAGCACACAATGCATGTAAACTATTTATAGTTTGTGCCTCTCGTGTGTTACGATTAGTGTTACATGGATGACACAAAGGGGCTAGAGAAAAATCGATACAGCATAGTATCGCAGTATTTTTGTGTGGCAATATCATATCATCACACATTGCCAAGATGATCAATATTACAAATACAAACTAAACTTTAAATTAGGTAGCCTACTAGAAGAATATCATATATTGCTTTTTCAGTCCACTGCATGCATTTTGCTGCAAATAGAAAATGGCTGAAGTGAGATGAACAGACTGCCAACATCTGTTTTATCTAATAAGATTCAAAGTTTTCCTCAGGGAACATAATTTACAGTTAAAAAGGAAATATATCACAATATATTTTATCGCAATATTACTGTATTGCCGCTTAACTATGGTGATAATATCGTATCGTGGATCCTCTGGTGATTCCCACCCAGACTATCATACTTGGTATTTCATTTCTTATTCTTATCAAAGCCATGTGGGTGTGAGCTAATGCAGTTTCTGCTCGCTATGGCTGCCTGACAGGAAGGAAAAACACATATTAAAATTCTTAAAAACAATGCTTTGTTTTGGAAAAAGCCAGGCAACATTAAAATTAGCTATTGAAACTAGCCTAAAGGTGTCATAGATGTTTCAAGTTGTGACAGGCTGTGCTAACTTCTCCCCCACTTCCCCAACTGGAAACACTGCTGTCTAAGTGGGTCAACAGGTTTAAGCATTCACTATATTACTGTGGGGTTATTATGGTCTGCTCCCTATAGTCAATATCAGATTTCCACACGCTGAACGCCACATTTTAACATGTAGGGACATATTTCAAATGCAGAATAACATGTGAAATACTGTTACATGATCCTGCGACAAACAAACACCCAACTTACGGACATCATGGTGAACTTGCTGAGCTCAGGCTAACACACGGTTGCAGCGGTTATTGACTCCAGTTCCCCATCACAGACGGCTCACAGTCCGGGCAACAGCTGGTGCTCGAGTGCAGTCAATAAGGTAGGAGCAATTTCTCAATTGTACCTCAGCAGCCAGTGTGCACAGCTGCTCAGATAGTGCAGCAGGAATGAAGCTACCTCCTGGCTTCAGACAATAAACAGAGGGCTGACGGGTAGTGGAGTTTTTCAGCAACTGGGAACGAAGGCGTAGTGCGAATAATAAATCGAAATGGTTATTAAATTCCGTAAAAGTCGTCCGGAACCCAACTGTTATCGAGCAGGATGGGTACAACTGACCATAATTTGCATTATAAAAGACGTTTAGTTGATATTAGCCGACAAATGTAGCCGTTGGAGCGCTGGACACTGATTCGAGGTAGTGCGCATGCGCAAATCACATCTTCGCCAAAAATACTTGGATCACGTGACAGACGGAGGTAGCCGAAGGGATTCGTACTTTTTCGGCTACTTGCATTTTTTTTTGTACTATCAAAGGCAAAAACTAAAATAAAATAAATTAAATAAAATGTATAAATCAATAAAAAAAAAAGAAAAAAAAAAGGAAGGAGGCTGATTAATATTGGAAGACAGAAAATATAAAAAGAATTCTGATTAAATAATACATTTAATGTAATTTAATAATAATTTTATATAATTGTTCAAAGATTTTAATGTGGGGTTACTTTGTGCTTACTATGTTTTTTTTTATTATGAAAATCATATCAACCTACCAAACCACATCAGATATATTATTATTATTTTGCTAAATCCTAATCCTTAACAGATGCAATATTTACATTTTGGGAAATTTCATCATACAGTATTGTTTACTGAAATACTGTGCAGTTATCTACGGCACGGTAGTGCAGTGGTTAGCAGTCGCATCACAGCAAGAGGGTCACTGGTTCGAACCAGGGGTGGGGGATTCGAACCCCTGGGTGGGGGAGCCCTCCTGTGCGGAATTTGCGTGTACTCCCTGTGTCAGCGTGGGTTTTCATTGGGTACTCCAGCTTCCTCCCACAGTCCAAAGACATGCAGGTTAACTGGTGACTCTAAATTGTCCATAGGTGTGAATGGTTGTCCGTCTCTATGTCAGCCCTGTGATAGTCTGGTGACCTGTCCAGGGTGTACCCCGCCTCTCACCCAATGTCTACGTCTGAATAAATAGAAATGTTTGCTTTTATGTGACACACTTTAAATTGCCTTGTTGTTGAAAGATGGTATCATGCTCAAAAGAAAAGGAAAATAAGTTATATAAATAAGCTGACTCTGTCCACATAAGCAACAAAAACATTTTATTAACAAAATTTTATTGTTATACTGTACAGTACAACTCTGATGTGATTCTGCACTGTATGTTGAAATATTACATTTACTGATCGAGGTGCTACTATTAGTATCTGCATACTGCACCTGTAAACAGTTTACAAGTAGAAAAATACAAAACCAGACACCACTCATCAATATGTGAGGGGGGAAAGAATGAAAAATAAAAACACAGAACAAGTGGGGCTTCATAAAGCTATAGTACCTTTTGGTGGAGAAGATTTCAACAGAATCAGGATCGATAAAGGCAGCGTGACATGACTTCAGGGAGTTGCTGCTGCAGCGTTCTTGGAGATGAGAGGAATTGCACATATTTTCTAAAACAAGAATAAAAACAAAAGTCCAACAGGTCTAAGGTCCAGTTTCCTCACTGTTTTTTAAAAGCTACATTTGTATACATCAAGTGCACTTGGCACAGTCCACAGGAGACGGAACAGGAAGAGCTGCACGAGCACATCCTGACGTCCTCGCTGACAGAGGAAAAAGAAAAAGTCCATCACAAGATCCTGTAAGAGGTGGCGGGAGTCCAGATTGTTTAAGGCATGCATTTACAATAATGTAGAGTCAGAAGTAGTTTGGGGGACTGTCAGGTTTCTAATGGTAACAGTAGTTTTTTTGGGAGAAAATTTCAAAGCTGATGAGCCTCACAAAATGAAATACAATTTCCGGAGAAACGTGGCAACGTGATTTGCAGTCAGGAGCCGACACCAGCACTGAGATCTTGTTCTAAATTCACAGAATGACTTTGAGATTGTACTAAAATGTGATAAAACAAGAGAAACACATTTACAGTGACACAAACATTCGTCAGAGCAGTTGTGCTTAAGATTTTCAGTGGTCGTAGTTTCCCACAGAAAAGTGACAATGAATATGTGCTGACGCTTTTGCAACACTGTTGGGCTGGGTGACATGGGTCAAATCATTATTACATAAACAAGGACATTTACTGTCATCAAGGTAAAACAGAATATGACAAATATATGCAAAATCAGATGCAATCACTGAAGGGTGGTCCACTGTAAATCAGATTAAACTCTGCAAACTGTGCATAACAAAACCTTCTGTCAGTCATTTTGTTCATATTAAAATTACAGCTTGCTGAGATTAATTAATTTGGGCAAGGGAGTGATAACATAATAAGATCATATCATAATATGGTTACACTTTAAGTTGTAAAATATCACCCAGCCCATGTACACAGGCAAAGAAAAACTTCAGATAATTTAACACAAACGCTGAGTCATGAACCAGTTAGAAATGGAGTTTAAAGATATGCTATGCAGGATTTCCCTTAGAAACAACAGATAGTCTCATATAGAAGTAATCCCTCTCATCATCACGTAGGGCCCACTGGAAGTGTCAGGGCATTTTTCTCATTTTTAAAAAAAGGTAGCGACCGGGTGAAGCATCAGACATCCAAGAGGAAGCCACAAAATTGTAAAAAATTGGCTTTTACTCACTTTCCCTGGTGAGCATGCTAACAAACAGCAACCAATCCTGCACAGTATACCTTTAAGTGAAAACAGACCCACTTACACAGGCACACGTACAGTAGATGTGCACCCACAAATCCATGCAAACTGTAAAAAGTGCCATGTTGTGCACATGTATGTTCATAATCTGCACCAACTGAAATTTCAGAAGGATTCTCGTCTCACTAATGTAACACTAAACGAAAGTTAAGGCAACAAACAGGAGAAAAAACATATAATCTCACTCAGACTGTTGGGATGATGCTAAACACTCGCATCACATCTCACGACAACACCTATATCAAACCTCAGTTAGTCACTTCTGCAAACAACATGGCTGATTGTGTCAGTACAAGTTGATTTAAACTTGTACCGGCGACAGCCACAAGAGGGCAGAGGAAGACTGCGTCAGCACTGCAGTCATTTCACCCAGCTGCAGGAGAAATGAGCCTCATCTGCAGATAAACTGTCCTATGAATACAAAACTGGTGTCAAAGCAGAACCTCTCAGTGATTATGACGCAACATATGGTGGCACTACAGGGGTGATATATATTTATATATTCATCTTTTCCAAAGTGAGATCAGTGCACATGCTCCTCTTTGTTTCTCCTCAGTGATCTTGTCCAGAAACTAAATGTGCAGAAAAATGTAAATATCCCAATTGGTTGATTAATTTTAACAGAAATAATGTTTAAAAACACACAGATTATAATGTGACTGGATTTATTTGTATAACTACAATATATTAAAGTAGTTTTTACTGCTACCTCTGTTTTAAGTGATACAACTGAGAGGTGTTGCTGAGTCACTATTTATCTCTAAAGCCTCTGTGTGTAGGATTCTAACAATTTCTGACTGGCAACATGCAGTGGCATTATAAAATAAGACACCATAGCAGGCGGCAATGCATGCAGCTACAAAACACAGACTCAGTATCTAACTGGGGTTGTTTTATATTTGCTGAAACAAAGACTTAAACCATCAGAATGACTTTAAAGTTTCATTTATGCTCAGTGATAGACGAGTATACAGACAAGGACGGTGCCTTCTGTCTGTACGCCATTATCTGTATCTGTATTTGTATCTGTTCAACCAACCAAATTATCTGTGTCTCTATCTGTATTCAGACAGAAGTGGGCGTGGTTTATACCCCAAGTCATGTTAAATTGGGCAAATATTGCATTTTCTAACCTATAATTCATTGGCAATGCCATTGTTGTGCCTTCAAAGCATCAAATTGATTTAATATTTGTATGTATTAATTATGAAATATATCTCCACATCCTCATACTGTTGTCTACCTTTCTTCCCTATCTATCTATCTATCTATCTATCTATCTATCTATCTATCTGTCTGTCTGTCTGTCTGTCTGTCCTATCTATCTATCTATCTATCTGTCTGTCTGTCTGTCTGTCTGTCTAGCGATCACTTTTCACTAATGTGTAGTAAAGGAAATTACTAGCTAGAGAAGTCAAAGTCCTATATTGCATTTTCATCTTGCGGTCATCCCGAATAATATCGAGCAACTTTGGGTAGAATTAACAAGTTTCTATGTATTTGGGTAGATCGTTCTGAGTACACTACCGTGGGACAGGAGGAAGACATTTTAAGAATCGAAGAACAGAAAAAATCAGTGATATAGTTAAAAGAATTCTCCGTCCACATATTGCAATGTATTTAATGACCTCACAGAACTCCAGCTTCTACAACGCCAGCTCCGTTAAAAGTTACGTTATTATTACAACCTCCTCCAATGTTGCCATGATTGTTAATGTCACAAACTTTTGACTCTGCCTTCTGGCGCCATCTAGTGGATGTTTCTGTGCCAACATGAAGGACACATGGAAGTTTGTGGGCAGTGATAGTTACATTACATAACGGCGGGAGTATAAACTGAGGCTGCACAAAATGCAAAACGAAACAAACACTGTGATTACTTCGGCAGATATTGCGACAAGTTCTGACTCTAGCGGGAATTGTAATTTCTGCATTTCATTTTCACTGATAAAAAAAAAGATGATGGAAATTTTGCTGGGGTCTGTACCGTCCAAGCATGTTCCCTTATGTCTGGAATATAAGTTGTAGGCTGGAGCATCTTTGTAGCACCACAATGCCTCATTTACTGTATAATGGTATGTTGGACACATTTTACCTTCATCAAAAATCAAATACTCAAATCAAATAATTGTGCAGCCCTGTCATAAATTAGCCCATAATCATCAAAATCCTACACACAGAGATTTAAATACTCAAACTAGACAAACCACAACCTCTGGCATTAAGTTCTCCTTTCAACGTCAAGCATAAAGACAGCTCTGCCCTGCTGATGACGAGGACAACTGAGACACAAACGGACAGCGGTGGACCACAATAACAAGTGCACAATTGGAACAAGACTACAGAAAAGGCCAACGTTTGATCTCGCCAAACATGAGCCCTCAGTAGGCCGAACTCATATTCAAGGCATCACAGATGCAGATATTCATTGATAAAACAACAGATCTTACTCCGCCCCATGAAAGAATCATGTCCAATCACTGGATATTCTAAAGGCTGTACGATGATTCAAAATACTTCTTTTAGGCACAGTGATTTTCATCCGTTCTGTCTGACAATACCTGATGGGACATGAGGTGAAATTATATTCCGTATAAGATATGATCCCTTTTTTTTTTACTTATTTGAGGACAAAGAATCTTTGGGGTGTTCGGGACTGGAGTTATCATCCATCCTCTTTAACCCAGCGTGTCTCTGTCGTGGTTACTCTTGAGGCAAATGCAGACAGGTGTGGGTGGGCGTGGCCATGATGCTTCGTCACCTGCGTCTTCTCTACTGTCTACTGTTGAAACTGGAGTTGGCGCTGCTGCAGCTTTCCTCGTAAGTGGGTGGGGGCTCTATAACACACAAAGGTAGAAAAATAGTCAGTAATATAGTTGAAGTCGCCTCTGTTCCACGACTTATCAAGTAAGTCAGTGGGATTCATCGTATAGGGACACGTTAAACATGCTCATATAATCAGTGTAGGGTGTAACGCCTTACCGTAATCCCAAAATAACACAATAATGTAACACGATTCCTCTCTAAATTCAGCAATCACTGCACAGTTACTTATCAAACAATTATGTCCTTTCATGCACTCCATAAGTTTTCCAATTATCTGCATAATGGCTGGATAGAAAAAAAATGTGCTGACACCACAACACCATATCGTGCGTGGGCCCGGGCAGACTTGCGCTGACTCAGTGGAGAAACAGAATGTCTGGAAACTACTTGAGAGACTCCTCTTGATGAGGTACAACCGCTGCTTTTATGATGAACGTGTCAAATAAGCTGGACTACTGAGCATTAAATGCAGTTTATGTGCCAGTTAAACTTTTACTCTCCCTTTTAATTCTGTCATCATCTAAAGGTGTCAGGAGGGCTAGTCTCTTATATTATTTTATTTACTCATATCCTGTTTTGAAGCAATTAATATTTGCACTAGACGGTGTTAGAAAAGACAACCTCTTTTATATTGTTTTATATACTGATATAGTTTCAGTTTGAGGCAGTTATAACCTACACTAAGCTGCTTTGATTTTCCTGATCCTCGTTTTGTGCTGATATGTGGGCATATGTAAGGTTTAGCATCATATTGTTAACTTGCAATTAATTACATGACAATGCAACTCAGGTGATGTTACAAAGTAACGCAGAAGTAATGTAACAAATTAGTTTCTACAGGGTGTAATTAAGTAAAATAATGTATTACTTTTCAAAAAACTAATAAATAATGTGTAATACATTACTTTTTTTGAGTAGCAACCCCAACACTGCTATCACCGGCGGACAAAGACTGCCTCCTCACCCTCAAACCCACTCCCTCAAACTAGAGGGTCACCAGTTCAAGTCCCCGTACGGACCAAGTATGGACATCTCTCCATTTAATGCACGTACAGGTCCTGTTTGTGCATGTGAGTGTATACCGGGTCATTCCTGTCAAACATAGACTCATTGCCTTTACAGTACGCGGACCGATCATGCTGTCGTGCATTGTCAACCCCTAAACGCCCATGCTGAGCCGGGAAAACACTGCAGGATTACATGTTATGGGATTACTGAGTTTGAGTTGTGAATGCTTCAGCAGCCACATTCAATGGACTCAAATTCTGTGCAACAAAAACTCAATGAATGTATGGAGGTGTATTGGAGTGTATGGAAGCATTCACAGTGTCGCGTCATCCATCATTTGCTTTCATTTGAAACGTAAAGTACCTGCCTTCACCTTCTGATCTAGGGCGCATTCAAGAGCGCTTACTATACCAAGGTGTTTACAGCACTACAAAATATAACTGGTGCACAATGTTCTTGCAATGTCCCTCAACAGAACTATAATCTAAGATGCCAGCCATTGTGGGGACATTATTTTGGCAATGTCAGGACCTTTGCATGGGTAGGAAGTTGCCATGCAAGGATTCTCAAGTACCCAAACAGGATTTGTCTTTGATAAAGTGATAAAACTTGCACCCTCAGCTCTGTTATGCTACGGTTTATATGTAACTTGAGCCAAGAGATTGTGAGATTAGGCTACTTGTGTTTGCCTTATTAAGGTGTCCCTACTGTACAAGGACATATAACAACAATGTCAGAAGAGTCGACTCATGGCTCAACACGAGACAGAGTTCATCTGGTTACAGAAACTGAACGTCTGACAACTCACTCCTTGAACGGCCTGCGATGAAAACATAAAACGGATATTTCAAAGCATGGACTGTGATAGGGACGACAGTGTGAGAGACTTATTTAAGAACCCACCATGAGGGTAGTCCCAGCTGCTGTACTCTGGTGGAAGGATGAGAGAACAGGAAGTGGGTACAGGAGTGACGTCTCCCTCGGTGAAGAAAGGTATGGTGGCCCCGGTGGACACACAGAACAGTGGAGCCGAGGCGTCGGGTCGTCTGTGGCTGGGAGGAAGGGCTGCACCAGGTGCGTGGCTGAAGGCGCTGGGGGACATGGTGACAGGATGACCTGAGGGATCCTGCTGAGAGTGACTCTTGGTGGGAATCTCCTCACTAGCCAAGCCTCCTGCACACAGCTCCTCCTCTGGATCCTCCTCCGCCGGAGGGGCGCTGGGTGTCACGCCCGTTGCCCTGGGTCCGATGGTCACAGCGCAGTGGTCCGGACTGGAGGGCATGGGTCTCGACGGAGACAAGTTCACAGCAATGTTCCCAATGTAGATTGGCAAAGTGACAATTGCCTCTGGAGATTTTAGTGACACCTATAACACATATTTGTGTCGGCAAACACACACAAAACATTAAAGTACTATGGAAGCTCAGAGGATAAGTACATCTGACACATGTATCTCACACACACACACACACACACACACACACACACACACACTGACCTGAATGAAATAGTCGATGTCTATGAGGCTGCAGCCGGCCAGTGCAGACTGAGGAAGAGGAGGGACGATGATCTGCTCTCTCCACTCTGCGTGTTTTCCTGCTTTCACCCCAGCTCCCTCTACCTCTGCGATGGTCCGCAGGTCAAACACAGGCCGTTTGGTCTTATAGGTCACTTTCTGTTGTGACAGAGGAAAAAAAAGACGTGACAGTGCCGTCAAACCACTTCACCCATCTCTGGATTATTGGAAAGGGAAAGTGTTCCTTTGAAATGGATCAAGAGAACCTCCATTACTGTTATCTCGAGGTATAGAGAGATTTTATGTGCACCCATATGAGGGGATTAGTTCTGTGAATGGTTTGAAGCTTCGGAGTCCAGCAGAGATTTATAATACATCCCTAAAATGGAAATTTCCGGGGGGCAGAGCACACTGACTGTGCTCATGATAATGGTATTTGGGACAGGGCAAAAACTGTGAACACACACATCTGTGTTTCGCTTTCTTATATAGATTTTATGATCCATTATCATTATTCATTTGTTTTTACAGTACACCTGAATGGTACTCAACACCTAAAAAACAAACAAAACAAAACAAAATCCAGGGATCCTACACATTTCACATTAGGGTTGTATCGTCTTATCAGGGTTTACTGGCCGATATTCACCTCGTAGTCGCCATCAGCAAATAAGATGACATTCACTGATGGCAGTGGTCAATATTTTTTTGTCGTGTCACGTCAATTTTGTGCGGGGGCTCAAGACCAACAGTATCCCGTCGTTTCGGAGACCATAGAAAATATGTCTGGGATGAACTGAGATCTTCCCTGGGACGCCGTCAGGATGAAAGGCGACGACTCACAGTCGTTTTCAAATCAGCAGGAAGAGAGCTAGTTGAAGTTAGCTGTTAGCAGTCAGTGGCTGAAATACATGTTCATGGGGGTTATATTGAGTTACATCATGATGCGTTCAAGCTCTATTCAGTTAAAATGAGTATAAGGCGAAGATAAAATATAAAGTCATCATGATGCAATCCTGTAAAATGTAGTGTTTGCTGATAAACTTTAATTATAACAGTTGTTTAAAGAGACATTTGTTGATGTCTTTACAGGAATATAAAATAGAAATCAAATGGCTTTTGAAGCAGTTGTTATTTATGGTGTTTTTCATGTGAAAGGTTAAATTACAGGTTGTTTAAAAAATTTGTATGATTAAATTCATGCTCATTCAAAGATAATGTAATGAAAGGCTTTAACACAGTTTAACTTCTCACTTAAACATCGGTATCAGTATTGACTAAGAATTTCACAATCACTGCATTCCTATTTTCCATTTCAAATTTTTTTTCTCTGCAGATCTTTTATCAAAACACATCTGACATCTGAGAACAAATACCTAGATGTTTATCATGTAAATAAATTAGTTTAGAATCCAGCTGTTAACATGTATGTTACATTCTGACCATGTATACTATTATGTTGCCAAATAATTGCTAGAAAATTATAGCCAGGTTCCTTAGTTCAGTGGTTCCCAACTGGTAAGGTGCGGTCCAAAAGTGAGTCACAAGTCCATTCTGAATGGACCACAAGTGACTCGCCAACGTGCCAAGTTAGTAATAAACACACTTATTTTGAAGTACGGTAAATTTCCGGCACAGAGCTTTTATTTTGAAGTGCTGTTTCCTGCTGTGAAGTGAATGACTAACGGACAGCTACTTGACAGAGACAACCAACTAGCTGGACGATGACATGGCCAAACGCAAGCATGACACTGAATATATTAAACTATGTGGACCTTGAACCAATGACAAAGGAGAAATCTGGACCCTGTGCTGGGAACACAGTTGGGAACCACTGGTTTAGTTCATACAAATCAAGTTACAATAAACCCGGACAAGTTCAGCTCTGTCCAAAGAGGAAGTAAACCAACTAGTGCTACATATACTCGCATTTTTTCCCCATTAACATATCGAATTAATAATATCATAAGGTTGTTCACTCCATTTTTTTGTCTCTTTTATGAATAGGAACTGAAAATGAGTTGAAAAAAGTTCAATAATTTAATTTTCACAACATCTGTGCAGCCTTGTTAATTCACCGTGTCCATGGAAATAATGCTGAACGCAGCCATTAAGGTTTCCTAATGCAGAAAAGATAGTCTGTTTACTTTTCTGATATCTACATCACTGCACGACTCATAAATATTCAGCTTAATGTTTGTGATGCTATGTATATTTGCGATTCAGAGATAATGGCACACTTTCTTTAAAACTAATTTGGTGGATAATTGGATTTGGTTCAGTTATAAGGCACTTGGGGCAGAGCTGTTTTGAAGGCTGTGACGAACAGGCGTAGAGGCAGCTCTCTCTGGCCTGCACTCCCTCAAAGAGTGGTAAACAACTCCATACTTTTACATACTGCGTAGGAACCCTGAAAATCATACTTCCAAAGATGACTCACTGTAACAAGAAGTTAACCTGTCAAGAGAAAGGTGTGGTGGTAAGAATTAGTAAAATATATATATATATATGATAATAACAATCTACCTGTATGAGACTGGCCAGCACACATCCCGTGTCCTTCCCAGACTTGTTGTGGATCTCTGTGGCTAACTTGATGACCTGACCGGGGATGTAACCCCTCAGGTCGCTGCGAGCTTTCAGCATTAGTGTCCCCGTCTTCACCAGGAGGTAGCTGAACTTCTTAGTGGTCACAGCGTAACTGGGATGCTGTGGAGGCAGAGTTACGGGATAAATGTTTGTTTGTGTGTTGTTAGTAATTAAGAAGCCTCATTAGCTGATGCTGTGCTGATAATCTGATGCTGATAATCTTTTCCTGCTGACTTCCAGAGTATCAGGAAACTGACAGTCATGATGTTAAGAGAGTAGAGGATAAGTAAGTAATGCAGAGGAGAAAATGAATAAGATCCTGCTGTGCCATGAAATCAAATAAGCCTCGAACAAGACAAACACTGATCAAATAAAGAGATGCATTACAGTGTTTTAAAGTCCCCTCTTTTCCTTGTGTCTGGGTTATATCCCAAACTTCCGTAATAAACTCAAAGCAACATCTCAGTTTATTAATCAATCAATCAATCAATTTTATTTATAAAGCCCAATATCACAAATCACAATTTGCCTCACAGGGCTTTACAGCATACGACATCCCTCTGTCCTTATGACCCTCGCAGCGGATAAGGAAAAACTCCCCAAAAAAATAAAAAATATTAAGGATTTATTAAAGTAGTAAAAGTTGAACACTTACTTCAATGTCAGGCACCTCATTGAGGTTGAGCAGGTTAAGTAGGTAGAAGGGCTTCTGGGCTTTGTAGTCCTTAGCGAAACGGGGCGTGTCAATGGCCGCCCTCACACGGTAAATAATCTTCCCAAAGGGGCCCTCGAAGGAAGTCGGGGCAGCGACTACAGAGAGGATTGGAGGGAAAAAAGACAATGCAGACGTTACTTTGACACTGAGGACAGATATTTCGGGGCTGACATAGGGACTGCGAATATAAGATCAGATGGGATAAAACAGACTTTAATAATCCCACATCAGGGAAATTAAGTTTTACAGCAGCTCGAGGGAAAAACGCAAAGACAAAAAAATGATTAGGTGAAAGAAATGACGTAAAAGCTACAAAAAATACAAATAAGATCCAATTTAAAAAAAACTAAAACAATATAAAAGTTTAAATTAGAGACTTTAATAATCCCATAAATAACATAAAATACATTAAAATTTAAATAACGTAAAAGTTTAAATTACAGACTTTAATAATCCTATAAATAATAATATAAAATACAATAAAATTAAAATAATATAAAAGTTTAAATTACAGACTTTTACAATCCTATAAATAATATAAAATACAATAAAATTAAAATAATATAAAAGTTTAAATTACAGACTTTTACAATCCTTTAAATAATAATATAAAATACAATAAAATCAAAATAATATAAAAGTTTAAATTACAGACTTTTACAATCCTATAAATAATAATATAAAATACAATAAAATTAAAATAATATAAAAGTTTAAATTACAGACTTTAATAATCCCATAAATAATAATATAAAATACAATAAAATTAAAATAATGTAAAAGTTTAAATTACAGACTTTAATAACTCTATAAATAATATAAAATACAATAAAATTAAAATAATATTATAATAACAATATAAAAGCTACATATTTATATATACCTTTTGCTTATAGAGATACTGTATAAATATAATAATAAATAATATGTCCATGATGGATGATTGTGCACAATAATAACTACATTGAAGCATAGAAATATGTAAATATTATTGCACAAATAGGAAAATTGCACAATACAATTATATTATAAATGATTAAAAAAATTATTATATAAATTATAATTTTTTTTTATATATTATTATAAAAATTACATAAAGCCCAACTAACNAAATAATATGTCCATGATGGATGATTGTGCACAATAATAACTACACTGAAGCATAGAAATATGTAAATATTATTGCACAAATAGGAAAATTGCAGAATACAATTATATTATAAATGATTAAAAAAATTATTATATAAATTATAATTTTTTTTATATATTATTATAAAAATTACATAAAGCCAAACTAACTAAAACATGCTGCATATAATTAAACTGTTCTTAAACACAACCAAAATAGACACGTGTTTAGACACACATATTTTGTTTTTTAGACAAATGATATATAGAAAATAAATTCAAAGGTGATATTTCATTGTATATTCATTAGCGAAAAAAATAATTGAAAAATAGAAATGGTAATACTGCAATGCCTGAAAAAGCTTTATTAAATCTTATTCTCCTTTATATTGTTACTAGTAGGACTAGTGTCCTTCTCCTTGCAGACCTCTATCAGAGCTGTCACAGGATGTAAGGAGCCTATCAGACTGATTCCTGTGCTTTCGTCCCAAATGGGAAAAAAAGGACACTGATTGTTCTTGTGACTCAAGGAAAGGACAGTGAAGTGGAGGAAACAGGGAGGGAAAAGGCTGGAGGGAAGGAAATTTAAGGAGAGTGAGATAAAAATAACTATTTGGGGAGAAGGCAGACAGACAGACAAAAGGAGAGAGATGTTCGGAGCCAGAGGGATGAGAAACAAAACCTCTGAGATCCGTACAAATAATCTGCATATAAATATCCAAAGAGGATGTGCACAAGGGTGATTAATGTGTTGTCAATAAAAGCTAAGTCACTCTCTCAGCCTCATTCTTTTAAGTGTTTCTTTTTACTGATCCTCGTTGAGATTAATGTCAGCGAGGCAGGCTTCTGCTCCAGGGACAAGTCTGCTGCTGCTGTCAATGAGAATTAACCAAGAGATTTGGGTTGTTGTTGTTTTGCTGCAGACAGCTTGGGAGCAGAGCAGTGGACGACGGACTGACAGAGGACAGACTGAAGAACAAGACTGACTTTCCCTAGAGACACACCAGACTGAGCTGCTAGTGGCTGCTGAAAGTGGCCGAGGATCGTGAAGCTTGACTTCCTTCTCTGAGCTCAGGCACACTGGTGACACCCTGACCTCTCAGTAGGTGCCATCATCAGGTCAAATTTTAATCTGTCCAATACTTTGTTTTAGGACTTAAAACTGGCAAAACTAATTAGCTGCTAATGAGTAAATGCTACCATGTTAACCTACTTAACTAAGATGGTGAACATGTTGAACATTTTACAGTTCCTGCTGATGTTAGCATTTAGCTCAAAGCACCATTGTGTCCGAACACAGCCTCACAGAGCTGCTAGCATGGTTGAAGACATGGCGGGCATGGCACACATGCATTTAGGGCGTGTCCAACTCCACTTATCCAGTTAAACAGCACATAATCTGAGCGTAAGGTAAGGTGTAAGAGGCAAATGGGCTGCATTTAGTCCCTTAATTAATTATTGGAGGTGTTTTGGGCACGTCCCACTGGTAGCGGCCCAAATGAGCTTCCTCTGTGGAGTGGCTGGGCTCAGCCTTAGAGATAGGGTGAGGAGCTCAGACATCAGGTGGGAGCTCGGAGTAGAGCCGTTGCTCCTTTGCGTTGAAAGGGGTCAGTTCAGGTGGTTCGGGCATCTGATCAGGATGCCTCCTGGGTGCCTCCCGTTGGAAGGTGTTCCAGTAGGAGGCCGCAGGGCAGACCCAGAGCACACTGGAGGGATTACATATCTCATATGTCTCTCCTCTCGTCTTGGGTGCTTTGCTCAGCCTGCTGCCCCTGCGACCCGGCCCGGATAAGCGGATGAAAATGGATGGATGGATGGATGGATGGATGGATGGATTAATCGTTGGTTTCTGGGTGTAACATGAATTCAACCAATCTGGGTGTAATCTCCCGTTCCCTTTAAAAGCCAGGTGTGCCTGCACCTGGTGCGCTGCTGTTTGCATGGCAAATTTGGCAAATCAGAGAAACAGTTAGTTTTGAGTTGAGAGTAATGCAGCAAGAGCAGTAATGTGACTGGAGCAAATAGACATTTTAACAGTGAAACTAAAACTGTAGTTACAAACTTGACAGAGGAAACAGAACAAAACTTTAACTTCCAAAAATAATCAGTGAAGATATGCTGGTTTCTGCTGCTTACCCGCCACCCATCCTAGTGTCCTGTATGTCTAACAAGCAGAGTGTACACATGTTGTGAACCCACCTATGTAGGTGCATCTTACTCTCAAAATATCCATCCATCCATCTATCCATCCATCCATCCATTTTCGTAATCGCTTTCCTCTTGAGGGCCGCAAGGGTGCTGGAGCCTATCCCAGCTGACATTGGGCGAGAGGCAGGGTACACCCTGGACAGGACGCCAGACTTTCACAGGGCTGACACATAGAGACAGACAACCATTCACACTCACATTCACACCTACGGGCAATTTAGAGTCACCAATTAACCTGCATGTCTTTGGACTGTGGGAGGAAGCTGGAGTACCTGGAGAAACCACACTGACGCGGGGAGAACATGTAAACTCCAGGAACTGGGCGACAATGTTTACCACTGCAACGCCTATCTAAATATGTGTCCTTTAAATAACAACAAAATACTTTGTCATTGACTTCAGACCAGGTTTTTGTTGGTCAATTGCACAATCCATATGTGCTGCCTCAAAATAGCAATGTGCTTGATCACACCTCATTTTGGGACCAACATGACCATGGGCGGACAGATGGGTGTGAGTACATTTGCTACTTATACAAAGTAGCCACTGACCGTGAAAATGACAACTGCATCTGTCTGAAAGCAGCAATGACAGTAGTGCTGCGATTGTTTTGTTTTTTTGGAGGTTTAAGTTACATAGAAACATAATCTTAACAGCATTTTAATGACTGTATTTCATTATGTATCAGTTCCTAATAACAAGTTGAGATACAGTCATTGAAATACTGCTGAAACAACAGTTATATTTAGCCTAACCTGGACTTCTAAAAATGTTTCAGTCTTCCAAATTTAGCCCAGTTTAAAGACTCAGAAACTTTTAAAAAAGGTCACTTTGACAGTCTTGGGCGTCAAGAAATTGCAGGTAAAAGGTCAAGATGTCAAGTTCCACAAATGTAGTTCCACTAAAATTAAAAACCCAAGATCAAGCAGAGCAGGTTTTATCTGCCAGAGAGGGAAAGAAATTGGCTGTGAGAGGGAATCCTGTTTGGAGTTAACACTTTTGATTTCAGTAAGTCTGGCTTATCACAAGAAACAGCAGCACACATTTCACACATTCTTTGTCTGACAGCATGCTCCCTGATTTGAGTGTAGCAGCCAATACCTTCTTCCAGCTCTGTGTTTGTTGATGTTTTGGAATGTATCACAGCTGACAGTTTAATTTCAGAAATCAACAGCGAGATAAGAGGATATTTGGGGATTTTAAGGCCTCTTCATGCTCTGGAATTCTATCATCTGCTTCTCACTGGTTGTTCAGTTTATGTGTATGAAAACAAGGATGCTTGCATGATGTGCTGCAGGGGCTCGTCTTCAAAGGATAAAAGTTTATAGCACTCTATTAAAGCATATCTCTTTTGTTCTACTCTCTTTTCTTCCTGAACTTGTATCTCATGTCCCTTTGGAACAAGGCCATCCGCCATTTCATCCAATCCTTTTCATCCCTCTAAGTGTCCTTGTACTGAGCTTATCTCAGCCTACGCCTTCCTCCTCTCTTTGAATTTCTCTGTACCCTCAGTGAGAAATGATCAGGCCAGAACAACACCTTATGCCTCGACTGAGCTGAGCTTGTCAGAAGAAATTCTCAGTCCTTCCCTGCACAGCTTTGTTAAAAAATACAGACATTACCCAAGACTCTTTCTCCCAACTACTTACATGTGAGCTTATGAGAATCAGCAGGGTGACCAACAATCCCCCCACATATCCATCATTATCCAACCGTTTCTACTAATTTTTTCCTTTCCCTGGCAACCCTTTTCATGATGCTTATTTTATAGTTTCTCTTCTAAATAACAGACTCATCAATTTTGACAGGTAGATGTCAAGATGTTTGTATATCAATTCTTGCAAGCCTCCAGTGAACGAAGAATCCAAAAACGGATTAAATTCTTGAAGTGAAGTAAAAGAGGTCCATGATTAACGACAGCAAAACTACATCAGAACCTCAAAGTCTCACACAATTTGTGCTGTATAATCCAAGTCTCCAGTCTTATGCTCAGCACCTTCCAAACCACAAAGCCAGACTCCATTGACAAAATCAGTAATTATACCTCCCTGAACACAGGAGCTGCTGGTCTACTGCTGCCTCCATCGGTTAGCTTGTGTTATTGTGTGACTTCGGTGAATCAAAACTAACCCTTTAAAAGTCACAAAATACGACGAATAAACAAACAAACAAACACTGGCACCAGTAGCTCCCGTGTTCAGTGAAGTAAAATTGCTTTTTTTGGCAATGGAGTCTGGCTTTGAAGAGAACAAGGATGAGTTTTACATCTAGTTACGTTCCCTAGAATACAACTGGATAAATGAGACTTGGATTATACTCCACAAGTTGTGTGAGAGATTGTAAAATCATGTTTTGATATAGTTTTCCATCCATCCATTTACAATCACCTATACGAAACCGGGTCGCAGAGGCAGCAGGCCAAGCAAAGCACCCCAAACGTCCCTCTCCCCAGCAACGCTTTCCAGCTCCTCCTGGGGGATCCCAAAGTGTTCCCAGGCCAGATGAGCTATGTAATCCCTCCAGCGTGTTCTGGGTCTACCCGGGGTCTCCTACCAGTGGGACGTGCCTGGAACACCTCCAACGGGAGGGCGAGTTGTCATTTTGGGAGGGTGAAGTATCCCTTTAACACCTTTATCATTCATTAACGTATAGAAAACACTGTAATCTGCATGCCATAGCTTCTCATAGCTGCTTACATGAAGTTGCAGGCACACAGGACTATTCTCCAACATGTTTCTTAAATTATGACCAGTCATGTAAATAAACTGACTGCATTCATGTAGCACTTCTATCCGAATAACAGTGCAAAATGCTTTACAACCCCTCCCAGGACTTCCAGTGTTCTAGTATCTTGCTCAGTGACACTCTGATATGGACTTAGGAGCCGAAACTCCAATGCTGTGATATTTGGACAACCTGCTGTACCTGCAGGTAACGAAAGTGCTAGAACTGCTTTTTCCGTATTAGTGGTGGGTTTATATGAATTATTCACTTTTTACTTCCCTAAAAAAGAACGTTGAACCATTACTGTTTGTGTAAACACTTAAACACACATTTAAACAAGCTTCAAGGTCTCCATCTCTCTGTCTTTGAGTAGGAATTGCTCTTAAGTTGCTCAGCGTTGAGTGGCGTGCATCCTGATCAGGTGCTGGAGGATTCCTTCCTTACAGTTGTTCATTTTTTAACTTTAAAACAGTCTCGTAGTATTAGTATTTTTATGTATTCTAATGCTTCATATCAACACATGCACATTTCTAACACAGGATGAAAATCTCATTAACACCATCACCTCTTTAAATCCTGTGTCAAAAGTCAGGTTGGCTCATTTACCCTCAAGACTTTCTGCAAGTCTGTTTTTAAGATACAAAGAAGCGAATCAGTCTGTTTGGCGTACCAGCAGGGGGCAGCAGGAGACACTTGACTCTCCAATGAGTCACTTATCACTACATGATAGTTAACATGCCCTGTGCTGATGCTCTCAGAGTGTGAGGGCCTAAGAGGAGGGGAGGGTGAAGCATGGGGGCATGAAGACCAATTAAACAGTGACTGCACAACAGGAGAGGGGACTAAAAATAACCCAACACCCCCTGTGCTTCAGCCCACGCCTGAGAGAGTGTAAGATACCAGACAGACACTGCACTCTGTGTGCCCTCACAGGTGCCAAGCATGATCTCCGTGTTATCTGCATGATCGTGGCGTTGGAATATTTGTCAGCCTTCAGGAACATATACTGTATGTGTTTGTGAACATGTGGCCTGTGGAATAAAATTATCATGCTGAGGTATCACAATTGGCATGCTCCTCCCTGATCTCTTAAACATTAACTATGTCATGATCCTTCACACTTCATCAATATCACAGATCTAGGTGTGTCGGCTTTGTTTGGGAGACAAAGGGCTTCGGGTTAAGCACTGTGTAAGTACACATGCTAGAAAAAGTCCCGTGTTATCAGATGTAATCAAATCTGAATGCTCCTTTCACTGACGTCATCTGGTCCTGGAAAACTATTACAAGAACTAAAGATGTGCCCCTGACATGGAGGAATGTGGTTAACCAGGTCATAAGGTTAATCCTACACTCACCTGGAATGAGAAACTGGAAGGGGAAACTATGTTCGCCTGCCACCAGGGTTCCTGTAAAAGAGGAAGATTTATCAGTTAAACACAGACTGAAAATGCAAATTACATGTACGGGTGCACACATAATGATAATTGTCGGGGTTGTGTGTGAATGGTTCTTTTTATTTCAACTTTACATATCCCTCAGTGAACATTAGCTGTCCAGGTGAGGCACCGTGCCTGTGGGGATCACCTACTTCCCAGTGGGATGGAGTTTCTGAGACAAACAGGCTTTGTTGTTCAAAGACAGCTGAGTCGAGATGGCTTTTGTAGTGAACGAAACTCGCAACTGAAACCAACCGGCCAGTGTCAGAGGAAGCGATAAACAGTTGGCTGTGTGACGGCACAACATGCGTAGCTGGCAAAGTTGGAGCATTTCTCAGCAAAGTTAATCAATGATTTACAAGCACAGTGGGGCCAGCAGTGATCGACCCAAGACTGAGTGCATTCTTCTGCTCTACAGGTCAGCATCACTGTGCAAAGTCTGCCCTTATAGATTAAAGGACATGCAGTATATAAGTCTGGTTCTATTCTACATTTTTCTTACTGGCAACAAATCTAATAAGACCAAAACTGACAACCAACTGTGCACGCAAGCCCAGTGCTTTCAACTTTTCCATAGTTCTACAAATACCCTTTTTTCTTGTGTCTGCACCACAAGAACTAGGAAAGCTCGCAGCTCTTAGCACAAGGGCTGCAAGATATGAAAAAAATTGATTATTGTGACATTGAAAATGCAATATTAGCCACAATTTTTTGTGGGAATGGAAATGTTTGCATTTTAACTAAAGACACTGTCATAACTATGACATGACACGGTCATGAACCTGTCATGAACATTTTTTTTTAAACTGTTATTATTATTATTATTTTATATACTTTATTAATCCCCGAGGGGAAATTCAATTTTTTCACTCTGTTGTCAATTACACACTGGTCCGAACACACACATGCACAAACTGGACCTATACATGCACTAAGTGGAGAGATGTCAGAGTGGGGCTGCCCATGACAGTTGGGGGGTTTGGTGCCTTGCTCAAGGGCACCTCGGCAGTGCCCAGGAGGTGAACTACCAGTCCACACTCCATATTTTGGTCCGGGCGGGGACTTGAACAGGTGACCCCCCAGTTCCCAACCCAAGTCCCTATAGACCGAGCTACTGCC
This sequence comes from Epinephelus moara, assembly GCF_006386435.1. NCBI lineage: Eukaryota > Metazoa > Chordata > Actinopteri > Perciformes > Serranidae > Epinephelus > Epinephelus moara. The sequence goes on along the minus strand of NC_065514.1, from coordinate 10,661,482 downwards.
AACCAATTATGTACATGTCATAAACATTTATGACTGCTTTCATTAAGTGTAATTCGGTTTTTGTAATGACAGGCTGACATTGTTTGGGTTGTCTTGATTATGAAAACTTGACATTAATCAAAGTGACATTACCAGAAGATGTCTTTATGTTAAAGTTAAGTTGTCAATATAAGGACATCCCAGGACATTATTCTGTATTATTCAGTCTAGTTTGACTTTTTTTCCAGGCTTTTTTGTTCTGGATTCATACAAAGGTGCACACAGGTTATCATATAAAGTGGAAAACTCTTACTACATCCTGCAGAACACCTTCCCTGGTTAATGTCAACAGCTAAAAAGTGACAAACAGCAATGACTTGAGAAAAAATATTTTATTTTCTTCTGTTAGTAGGCCTAGTGGTGTGACAGCGAAAGGTAAATTAACAACCTGGGAAGAGATAACAACTGCTGATAATGCCGTTAAAGATTTTTATATTTTTGTCATTATGGCCGACCACTGTAACCTTGGCATTGTTCAGGGTTAGTTTGTCAGCACAAGACCATAGACACATACATACATTATACGTGTAGTAGTATTTCTCTCCACCTCTAAATGGATAGGGCTTTAAAAAGTGGTACCAGAACAATAACCAGACCATTTAGGCATAAATAGCCCTGTATGTGCGCAGGGCTATTTATGCCTAAATGGTCTGGTTATTGTTGTTCTTATCTAGTATTGTTTTTATTTGCACTATGGTCCCGCAACTGATTTAATATAATTTTAACTGGTTCACTGGTGTTTTTATTTGACCTCTGTATTTATTTGTTTTATATGCACTCACTTGAACTTTGAGATAGGCCAGTGCAATACCTGTAGTTCCCTTGTTTGTAACCTTACAAACAAGGCCAATGGTTGCACTACTCCTGCAACAGTAGTCTGCAACTGTAACACACTCAGCACACTATGTTGGCAACTTGTCTGTATTGATTGTATGTATGTATGTATGTATGTATGTATGTGAATATTGCAGCTGTTTGCACCATACTGCCCAAGACGAATTTCATGCCACAGCGCTCAGACATTCAGGGAGTGAACGTCTGACCGCTATGTTAGGTTGGGTTTTCTCCGAGATGCTCCGGTTTCCCCAACACTCAAAATCAATTTGGTAATTAATTAAGTAACTGGACAAAATCAATAAAATAAAATAACAACTACATCTTTCAGTTGAGTCGTTTGCATTTCCTGTACACCTCCTGTACGACTAGAAGTGTCGATGATGTCATAAACTGAAATCAGCGGCATCAGTTTGTGACAATAAACAATGATGTCACTGATAACATCATCATTTCAAAGCAATGGCAAGCATTAAAAGATTCTGAATATTTAACATTGTTTGGTAGGTTATATGTTGTTCAAGTAAGCTTTAAGAAATTTTAGGAGCACAAGCTGAAAATTTAAGGGCACACCTTAAATCGTCCTGCAACTGCTATTCACATTTTTGGCCATTTTAACTGTATCATAAACTGTATGTAGTCTACTGTATAGGACACACACAATTTATTTAACTTCTGTAGTTGAGGCGACAGGTCAAACTGATATGATGCTGATTTACATGAGAATTCATGTCAAATGGAGACTGAACCATGAACCTAAATTACAGATTGTCTGTGAGGCATTTTAATAAATTAATCTATCATAATTAAAACGATTGGAGACTGAGAACAAACTGATATAGGAGTTTGGATTCATTTGGATTCAGCCCAAACGTCCGCAGTGCACTTCACCACACTTGCAGACCCCGGAAGTCTGGAAGTGCTTAGGGGTTTTCAGTTCAGAGGAACTTACCCATAGCTCTACAAACGCCCTTTTTTTCTTGTGTCTGCACCACAAGAACTAGGAAAGCTCGCAGCTCTTAGCAAGGGCTGCAAGATATGCAAAAAAAAAAAAAAAAAAACTTGCTGTGATTATTGTGACATATTGCAAATGTAATACGAGTCACAATTTTTGTGGAAATGGTAATTTTTGCATTTTAACTAAAAAAACATCTATAGAAAAATGATGATGATGTGATTATTGCTCAGGTTTGTACCAAACAAGCCTGTTTTCTTACATCTCTGTAGCATCACGTTACTACATCTATAGTGGTATGTTGCCACACATTTTACTTTTATCGAGAAATTGCGGCTCCTGTGATTTGGATTTTGCACTTGGCCATATTGCAATTCTGCTAGCATTTTGATTAACTGCGAAGCCCTACTTAGAACGCTGTTTTCAGGGACTTCTTTAGCTCCAGTTTCAGAGTAGGTACAGTATCCTCCCAGCACAAGAGAAACCTTGAGTGTATGATGATTGGTCAAAAACAGCCAATGAAGCACAAGCAACCGCCAAAAAAATGGAAGATATCAACCAACAGATCGATGGTAAGGTCCAGACTTTACTGAGCATCTATGCGACAGGGGATACAGCGCAAGTTTGCCTCAACATAGCAAAAGAGACACTGCTTTACCAACTGCTGGCTGGCTAACAGTATGTCACTTCCTACCAGGGGTCGAGTTAACCGGATATTTTCGGTCATTGACCGTTTTTTTACAACAATGACCGGAAAATCTGAAGGCCGTCGGTCATTTTGACCGGTTGCAATTACCACCCCTGCCCACTTGGCGGCAGAGTGCACAGTCAGTGGTTTAAGTGGCTGCCGTTTTCACACTGCAGAGAAAAAGTCATTCATCTTCATCGACGAAAAAGTCTAGCGCAACGTCTGCTTCCTACTGGCAGTGCAAATGCAAATAGATAAAGCCCATGAGGGGATGTAGCTCTTGGAGAAGCTCCCCAGTGCGCAGTTCCTCTCAGGGAGTCCCCAGAGATGTCTGGTCCAATAACACCTTTAAGAAGCTGGTCACAGATATTTGGTTTTGTTTATTTACAAAACAGTGTTGTTTCCTTTAAACAGCTGGGCCTTGTGCTTTTGAGGGAAACTTACTAAACAGGAGTAAATATCGAATCTGTTGGGGGCTATTTTCAGCTGCAGAATAATATGCGTTCGGTGATCAATGCCACGTGTTTTCAGAAGCACACGTGGCATTGTGACGATCTCAACAGGAAGTTCTCTCAAGTATGACATGGTGCTTTAAAATAAAACAAACTCTGTTACGTGCATTTTCTCTGAATTAGACTTTGAATACATTTTGAATAAGACATTTTTCCACACTTGCTTACTTCACAACCTCACTTAAATTGATAAGAAGAGCACAAGGAACCATGGGGCCTCTTCACCCCCATTGCACTAAGAGTACCTTGAGAGAGTCGGGACATTAATTCTCTAGATGAGTTGACAGCCCAATCCAATTCTTGCAGACAGCAACACGTCTCACCTCGTTAGGGACGGGCACAAGTTTTTCCGTTAGTCTCAGTTTCCTGAGGGGAAGCACTCAGACTGCATGTGTGTTCAGTTGCATCATGTTTACTGCTAGAGGAAGCAGTCATGCTGTAAAGCAGCGCTGTGCAGGTGCAGCTACTTTATATACTCATCTGTAGAGAGCCAAACTAACACAGGTACAGGAAGAAGAACAGGATGAAGGAAATGATTAAAAGACGGGTGGGTTAGATCATTCATTCGTTTTTATTTGTGTCACGCCTTTGTAAAAAGTAGAGTTGTACCGATAACGACACCAGTATCAGAAATGCCTCCAATACTGCCTAAAATGCTTCATCAGGCATCGGCAAGTACAGCCTATGACCAATCCGGTATCACGTAATGCCTCACATCATTACGTGCATGCAATGTTTTCTCTTTTTTTAGAACATGTAAACTTTTGTTTTGCTTCAGAAAAGCAGCTCTGAAGCTCCGCTCATTGCTCCACTCCACTCCGCTCGCCTCTCTCTCTCACTGTCTGTCCCTCTCTGACAACAGCAGCCCCTCCTCCTCTCATGCACACGCTGCAGTCACACACTGAAAATGAGCGACATGCAGGAGGGAGAAACGGTAAAGGATTTATGCCTGGTACACACTACACGACTTTTCTGCCTGTTCTGAAAGTCACTATGTCACATTACACTATTGTGGAGTCATAAAATTGTGCTGTGACTTGGCCGACAGACATGACACACTACACGATGGTACTCACCAATTATCCCCGGTCGTCTTTCATGAAGTGTGTGATGTCATCGGGTTATTCTTGTCCTATTTTTATTACTTGTACTATTATTTGTGTCACTGTGTCTGTTCATGTGCCAGCCGACATGTTGCTGTAGTCACCTAAAAAGCGCCAGCAGACAGCAGGTGCTACATTTGAAGTATCGTACCTAAACATAAAAGTCACTGATTTCTTCACAAGTTCCTACAAATGTTTCACAATAAAAGCCTATTTAGAAAATGGAATGATTCTCTCAGCCGAGGTTATAAGGGGCTTTTAATTTGAAACAAGTTCACGAAGTGTTGAGTTGGAAATGATGGCGCCATGCATTAACTACAACATTAACATTCTACATTCTACTACAACTATAACATTCTTGTATTTTTTTAATACTGCAATATATATTGCAAAAAATATATATTGCAATGTCAGTTTTTTTTCCAATATCGTGCAGCCCTACATTCTACTGTAGCCTTTAAAATGTCTTTTTTTACCAAATTGTGTGGCTGCACTTTAATCTGTGTCTTGATCTGTGTCAACACTGGATAATAATAATAATAATAATAATAATAATAATTAAAAGTTTTATAGCATTCATTCTACTATTTTGCAGGGCTTGAAATTAACTTTTTTACATGGTAGCACTAAAATTGTGGGAGTACCCACCGTAATTTAAGAAGCACCAACAGTGTAATTGATTTTTTTTTTTATTGCAACAAAAAGTCGTCATTATACTGTATACATTACATTGTATGTGTATAGTACACTTATCATTAACAACTTTGTCAGTTGAAGGCATTTTTAGAAAAAACACCACTGAACCACTGAACACCGCTGTGAATGAAAGAGAAACCTTACTAAGGCGGGCACGTCATCAGAATAGGAGGGACAAGGAGCGGAGTGAATGCATTTCATAAACAACCAACATGGCTACTGATTTTTAAACTGCTATGATAAATGTGTTGAACGAACTGGAATGTACATTTGGCTGCACTGAAAGCTTTTATTGAAAAAAAGGATGTGTTTGCCGTCCTTCCTACGGGGTTTGGTAAAAGTTTAATTTACCAACTGGATCCGTTGATCGGGAAAACGATGGGACTCGGTGAAAACCCTGTGGCTATTGCTGTTTCTCCGCTAGTTGCTCTCATGGATGAGCAGGTCAGGGAAGCGACCAAGCTGGGAATCACAGCCATGCAGCTCGGAGTCCACAGTGAGGAGGATGGCAACACTCTTTCCCAGACATCATCACAGCTCATCTCCGCTGCAGCTTGCTGGTCTGTTTACAGTGGTGTAGTGCTAGCCTACGTCACATGTTTCGTTTCCTCTGATTGGTTTTCCATCTTTCCAATTGCGTGAAGGGGCACTTTGAGTGACAGCCGTTGATACCGCCCCTCGGGAATAGAGGAATGTACACTCCGTGTCCAGACTCAATCGTGTTTTGCGAATTGGGTCTGGCAACGCCAGGCTAGTTCAGTGGTGTTTTTTTCTGAAAAAGTCTTTCAGCGTTCTCTTCATTTTCTCTTCTCTCCGGCATGGGTTGGCTTCGGCTTCTAGTTCTAGTTCTGAGTGACAGAAGGTTGGCTTCGGCTTCTAGTTCTAGTTCTGAGTGACAGAAGTACCGTGGTCGCGGAGTGATTTGAGACTAATCACCAATCTAAAATCAGCATTACAGGTCAAGCTCACGGCTCACGTTTGATTGGTCACTGTCAGCTCACGAGGTAGAGAGAAGCCTGGGAACTTTGTCAATGTAGCCTACTAACTTGAGGGGGGAGCCTGGGAACTTTGTCAATGTAGCCTACTAACTTGAGGGGGGGAAAAAAAACAACTTGTGAATGAGACATTCGAGTCGGGGGGAAAATAGTCACACCAGAATAATTATTTACACTCGCGCCAGTGCTCCCAATCGTATTTTGAGGTTGCACAGAGTCTGCAGGTCCAGAGGGTGGACATTTGGATTCAGCCTCTGACTTGTCACCGCCTCCTGCTGCAGCCGCCTGCTCTCGTCCACTCTCCAGGCGAGGTGCAGTTCGTCTCTAACAAGCCTACTGATGAGTGTTGATGACGTGATCCTCGCAGTTAACCATCACTCACTCTCAGACTCTCCACCTTCTCACACACATTAGCCTGCACTGGCGCAGGTTAATGTGTATGTAGGTTTTACAACATAAAAAAAAGGGAGAAAAATACTAGCTCTGACTCCAAAAATGGTTGCAAAATGCCACCATTTTGTCGCCGTCTAGATCCCTGCTGCCAGATAACAAATCCAAAATTTTGCTCAGGTTCGGCCCACTTGACATGCTGCTGTGTTGTGCTATGGCCTATTCAAGTGCTGGAATTTGTTATTTACGTGACAACGCCTGAACGCAACACAGGCTCTGCTCCAAGTGAGTGTGTGTACAGTGCAGTGCTGCGCTGCTGTGTGAGCATCTTTTGATGGTCATTTACACACTGTCCATAACAACAACTATGTTAGGTAACAAACTGCCTCGGGCTCGGGTCGAGTTCGGACTTAAAAATCAGAAAGTCTGTCGGGTTCGGGCCGGGCTTGGTTATAACTGTCTCGGACTCGGGTCGGGTTCAGTCAGGAAAATGGTCATATTGATTGGGTTAGGCCAGGGCTATGAAAGAATGATCCTTGCTTCCTGAAGGTCATTAACTGAAAACAGTGACAGGATGAAGAACGGACGCTGACATCACTGGTCTTAACTCCTCCAACCGCCAAGCATCTGTGGCATACCACATTATCAGTCAGCCAAAAGTGAGCGTCGCTCGCTTTGTGTGAGAGTGTCTGTGTGTGTGTGTGTGTGTGTGGTGGTCCTCTGTCACCCTTCCTGTCTCGCTCTCTCTGTGCCGCTCAGCCCTTGGGGGCAGAGCAGCCCATTTTCGGAAGAGAATGGGATACGGAAAAAATGGCAGAGATAAAGGGGAGCGCAGAGGGAGGGTGTGTAATGAATTATTTATGTCCTCCTCCGTTTGGAGTGTGGTGTGCCTGTGTGTACTGAGACAGTGAGTGAGTTTTTTTCTTGCTCCACAGATACTGCAAATGTGCTACATATGGTGGTATTTCTTCAATTTAATTTTATATTTTATTTCCCATATTTATTCCTTAGTCGTTTTTGCACACCACGTCTTATAGACTGGTGGGATTTTTTTTGGTTTTAACAGTTTGTGTCACTTTAAATTTTTGAGAAATACAATAACCAGTACCTGAGTTTTCATACCTTAAATTTTTAAACTTCTACTAATTCTTATTTTATGAAAGGAACCCAGATTCTTATGTTTATGGGGCATAAATGCAAGCAGCTATAAGACTTTATGACACTATGCCAGCTTTCTGTACTGTAGTCTATAGTGCTAATAACACATTTAGATCTGTGCCAAGGCCGAGGCTCGATGCCCAGCTGTTGCGTTTAGTATTACTCAAATTCGCTAAAAGCATCCTATACATATTTATACTCATATTTATATTATATTTGCCTTGACTTGACTGTTAACTATATTTATACAAAGTATTTGGCACCCTGAAGATAATGTTTTTTTCTCAATAGTTAAACAAGACCTGCACCATGCACCACTCAGACCAAAGCTCATACCAACAGGTTTGAATGTTTCTGTGTGAGAAGGGTGTGTTCATGTTTGTGCCTGTTCCTTGGTTCAGTCTGAGTAATCTGAGCCTGCTTATAAACCAAATTTCTTACTTCTCCGTTTGACTTTCATCTAACAGATAGTCCTTATTTCACTCACTTCCACTGGGGGCAAAATCCCGTGTAACGGTACATAATTTCAGTTGTTCTAATAATGACACATTCAGATCACACAGGTAGACAGATAGATTAAGTGTCACTCTCCGTTAAGTTCCCTGACGGAAAGGGCTGTCTGTTTGCGGAGTCCTGAGCAAACGACTGGATAAATGAGACTTGGATTATACTGTACGGGTTGTGTGAGAGTTTGAAAACAGATGTTTTGACATAGTTTCGCAGCTCAACGCTGTATGAAGAATTTTCCCCATTTTTTTAGTTTTGAAAAGGAGTTTTACTTCATGATTCAACATACCAGTTGAGATATGTTTCTTTTAAAAGGTAATTGTAGTAGGATTACATTTAAAAACCTTAAGAACAGCAATTATTAAAAAAGAAATCTGTTTTTCCAGCATATGATGATGTAATGTTTGTGAGGGTTATGTGTATTTGTGGTGCACACTTGGGTGATGCCTCAGTGTACAACCATGTTTTGTACACTCACATACAATTCATGCAGTTACATATAATATGGAAACAAGCACTTCAATATTCTACTCAAGCACAGTACTTGAGTAAATGCACTTTCCAGCAGGTGGCATGTTTAAATAGCCTGGTGTATGCCCCATGTTGAAGCACACAGTCCTGAGAGTTAAACATTGAACTGCTTCTTGGTATCTCAACCAGCATGGATTACATGCTCGAATTGCTGCCATTAAGTCCCACAGTGCGATTTGCATTTACAACACATTTCATGCATGCATGCACGGCACATTTCACCTTCTGGTTGCGGGTGGTATCAGCAACAAATACAAAAGATGGAAGATCACGCTCTCAACAAAAGGTCCTGTAAGCTCTCATTTCCGCAGCTAAGCCAGGCATCAGTGCAGCAGGGCAGGATGGTAAAGAAAAAATTAAACCTGTCCTCTGTGGAGCATGTCCAACCTTCTCATCAGACTCTGCTGGACACTGATAACCACGTCTCACCTCAGAGAGGCAGCATGCAGAGAGGCCGGCTGGAACATCACTGCAGGGGACTGCTACTCTGACTGATTGAGGCTTTAACTCCTCACTACACAGCCATAAAAACCTGCTGCTGCCATTGTGAGATTAAGCCTGTTGCAGCAGATTTCCCACAAACCAAATGAGGTGAAAGACAGTCTTCAGTCACGTCATAGTGTTGTTGACAGGCATGTGAAGCTTCTGACATTTCAGTGCTTTCAGAGGAGAGAGAGTTTGTTTCATACAGAGGATGTCAGCTGAGAATCTGCACACGCACATAAGGGTGAGGGGCTGTGCTGTTAAAGGACCATACCAGTGTTTTTTCACGTTCAGACATTTTTCCTTACAGGGATAGTTCGGATCTTTTAAGGTGGGGTTGTTTAAGGTACTTATCCACAGTCGGTGCGTTACATACAGTAGATGTTAGTCGGCATGCCCCCAGTTTGGAGAGGCAGGCTAGCATTGGTTTCTACTCAACTGTACACTGTAGTACAAATCAAATGGATTATCCACTAAGTCTTTAGTGTGCACAAATATGAATGAACATCAACAGTTGCCTGGAAAGTTAGAAAAGTGTCTGCCAATGAATAGTTTTTTGTCTATGCACCGAACGGACAGAACATGTGAGAATACTGGTATGACTTTTAGAATTGTAGGGTGCTTTCACACCTGCCCTGTTTGGTTCAGTTCAATCGAACTCAAGTTTGTTTGCCCCCTGAGTGCGGTTCATGTGGGCAGGTGTGAACACAGCAATCACACTCAGGTGCGCACCAAAACAACTGGACCAAGACCTTCTTGAAGAGGTGGTCTCGGTCCGGTAACAAATGAACTCTGGTGCGGTTTGTTTGTGGTGAGAACGTGTTCCGACCTGGATCTGAACCAACTGCAGTCACATGACGCATTGTTTGGGTTAAACATGAGCATGTTACAGTCCTGGAGGATTATTAATGTGCACCTCCTCCTGTACTGCCTTAATATGCACATTCAGCACATCCAATGCATCAAAACATTGTTTTCTAGTTGGAGCCGCGCCTCGTTTTCAAACTGTATGGTTTGACTAAAATAAACAATGACAGCAATATAGTCCACGATGAGCAGCGCTAAAATCAACCTGCGTAGTTGTCCCTCCATTGTGACATTAGAAAGTGTCACATTTATCTTGCAAGTGTACTCTTCTTCAACGTTTTGTTTACTTCCTGGATTTTTCCCACATGGAAATTCTGACCAATCGAGCTTTCTCGCACAAGGCATTTGATCTTCTAAGCTTGTAAATGCTGCCATGAGGACACGAACCAACTCTAGGCAATTATGCAACTTTGCAACAAACTGGTCCCTGATTCAGACCAAAGCAAGACAACTCTAGCTCTGAAAGCACCCTTAGAATGAAAATCCAAAGCCTGTAAATTAAACCCACCATTCAAGCACGCAGGTGTTTAGATGAGGTCAAACAAGCAGAAATGCTAAAAAAAAAACATCATCAAGCTTTTACTGTCATCACCTTTGTCAGCAACAGACAACGTGCTGTTGAAGTACTGCTCCTCCAGAGCCCATGACGCATCGTTCATTCTGCTGGAGATCCCACATGATCCCTGACAGTTCACCTTGATGGCTGTGGAAAGAGGAGAGAGAAAAACAATCAATCGTCGATCCTTTACGTGTTTGATGATATCTTTACAGCAGGGATTAGTAGGAAACTTCCAACCTCGCATATGAAACTTTTAACAATCATTTTCCTTAACAGTCCCGGGAACACTGCCATGGGAATCATCGTTCACATTAGTTTTATTTGGAAAGAGAAACAGTTGTCACATATAAGCACAGTCAGTTTGGGCACCACAGTGTGACAAATACAGACCACCAGCACTATATACACTGATTAGCATGAGAAAGACTTGCAAAGAGGGACGCCTAACTAAATCATTATGGGCCTCTGGTGCTGGTCATTCTGCTGGAGTGGTTATTAATCACAACAGGCTGTGAATGGTGTTTCTGTCAACAGATGGAAGGGCGGAGGAGAAACTTTATCAGGGAGCTGTTGTGAAACCAAAGAGCTCACTGAAGTGGATCATGGCACTGTTTGTTCGTCACCTGCAGAGTCATGCTACACCTGCGTTTTACAGGGGTGATGATGCTTGTGATGATGCAACAGGTTAGATAAAGCTCCGGTTTTTATAAAGATTACTGATAATATAAACAGAAGAATGCATGAACGAATACAAAGGGCCTTACTCTTTTTTTCTCAACTGAACCTGGATCAGATGTTTTCCTGCCTGTTTAAATCTGTGCTAAATGCCTAAAAAACTGATTTGGGCAAAAAAGAAAATACATAACAGCATAGTACTGGTTGTTGTTGCTCTTTGCTGTAAAGCAAAGGGAAGTGAGCGTGGCTTTTAATGTGAGGTAAATGCATTTGGAGTTGTTTTCTGTGGCAGTTGATGATTTAACCACAAGAAAGCTGGTGAATCTAAGCAGCTCCTGTGCAGCTGCTTCGAGAACAGGAAATGATGTTGTCTTCTCACACTTGAGTCAAAGATCTAAATGATAAAAACATTTCTACTCCACACAAAAGCCTTTAAAGGTTCACACTGGTGCTGATCATGTTCTACGACCACAGACCAGGGGTTCTCACAGTTATGATGACTCAGAACCAGAGTTGCTAACAGACAGCTATTTGACAGAGACAGCAAACTAGCTGGACAACATGGCTACATGAAAGTATGATGCATGTATTAACCTGTGTGGACCTTGAGCTAATGAGTAAGGAGAAATCTGGACCTCGTGGCTGGACCAGTTGGGAACCACTTCCCAAAGCATACCCTGATTTGTCGTCTATTTTACTCTAGCTGGGACCATATTCTACAAAATGAACATCATGCTGTGTTGAGGGAGACTTTAAACTAGTGATTGAGACCATAACATAATACGAAAATATTTACTGAGGAAGTGAGAATTAGGGTAATTCTCGTATGCAGTCTGACTTCTTTCTACAACCAGTGGATTTGCCCCCTACTGGCTGTTAGAACGAATGCAAGTTAAAGGCACTTCCGCATCAGCTTCACTTCTCAGACCTAGATATAATCTGTTGGTAAACATCAACAGTCCACCAACAAGGAAAAGGACTGAAGTACACCACAGAAACAGCACTGCAGCTCTGTACTCTGAACACAGCCTCTCTGTCTGTCTGCCCCCCTCCCTCTCTATCCCTCTTGTCTTTCTGTTGATCTGTCTGTGAGGAAATGAAATCTCTCTGATAATGCATGCATACACACGCGCACACAAACCAAAACTGTGACAGAAGCCCGAGGATTAAACAGAAAGATGGCCCAGCCTCAGTATTATCTCAGTATTCTCATAAGCAGACAGACGGTTAGGGATAAGTATCACTCTTAATGTTTTGTGACCCCAGTGTGACATCTGAATCTCTCCTTCGTTTTTTCCTTTCATGGTTAGCGCGTAGAATATTTATCGTGTTTACTGTGCAAACATCTTCTAATGAGCACTAAACACAAGGTGCAGCTGAGGGTGATGGAAAGGTCATTAGTTTTACAGGACACTAACCAAAGTACTGTGCAAATTAAAATTTGACTTGATGGTGTTGCAACATGAAACGTTAAAAGATCACCAAGTCCCTGAAAAGCACCCTGAAGAAGACATGAATGTAACAAAATTTCATAGCTAATGGCACTAGAAGAAATGTCTCTGAAGCCAGTAGGATTTATCCTCAAGTCACCATAAATATTATGTGCAAAAGTTCATGGCAATTCTTCAAATAGTTGTTAAGATATTTCAGTTGAAACCAAAAATGTCAACCGGCTGGTGGAGCAAGTTGTAGAGATGCACCAAAGCAGTGGAATGACATGACAAGGAACTTTACATTACATTACATTGATGCAAGCATCCTAGTAATCCACTACTCGGATTGTTTATTGATTTGCAGCATCCCCTACAATGGTCTGATACGAGCAGAGATATTCAGGATAGTAACCTCATAGGAGTGAAACAAAATGTCTACCTGTTGTTGTCATTTTGCCCGACCCTGCGTGTCATTTTTTGATTTGGTACCTGAGAAGAATTCTGGTATGATACAAAAAATCAAGACACAAGCTCTGATGTAAAAAAACCCCATCATGCCTCAGAATGTGTTTGACCAATCTCAGGCTCACACCCACGCAGGATCCTGTGCTGGCATCACAGAGCACACACACTCACACAAAGTGGCAGATGGCTGGGCTCTCCACACCGGCACGACTGTTGGCACAGTTTGGGAGAAGAGGGAGGAACCTCTGCTGCTGGTAACAACAAAAAACAAAAAATCTGCAGCGAGACGGAGCGCTGCCCTTCAGCCACGCAGACTATTGTCCATTTATGTGGTCATTAACTAAACCCGGCAATCTGCTCCTCCGGCCATCTGCCTCATTCATGAAGGAGAATAATACCTTTATACTAGGGCTGCCACTAACGATTATTTTCATTGTCGACTAATCTGTCGATTATTTATGCGATTATTCGACTAATCCTTTCATCGAAAAATGTGTTAAAATGTTGAAAAATGTCAGTCTGTCTCGCCCAAACCCCAAAATTACGTCATCTAATATCTTGTTTCATACTCACACCAAAGGGTTTTAGTTCACCATCATGGGAGAGTGTGTAAAGCTGCCAATATCTGAACGTAAGAAGCTGCAGCAAGAGTATTTTGGGGTACTTTTATAGTACTTTGCTATGAAAAATGACTCAAACCGATTAGTCGACTACCAAAATAGTCACCGATTACTTTAATAGTTGATTAGTCATCGATTAGTCGACTAATTGTGGCAGCCCTACTTTATACTCCACATTAACACACCCTGAAAGCTCACCGGAGTCATCACACAGAAGCAACAGTAGACGTGTGAAGTGGACAAATATGACAGAAAAACAGAGCCATTATTGCAACGAGATATTGTTTACAGCTGTCTGTTGTGGAAAAGTGAAGAGCTCAGCCTATGAAAGGTCAGCGCAGGGGTAATCTGTTAATATCCCCGGCAGCAGCAGCAGCAGCAGCAGGAAGAGCGGCTGCAGCACAGCTGAATAGTGAATAGTTGTGTCATAAGAGATGGGCTGCTTTGGCAGAGAGACTGGCTGTCTGCGGCTGAATAATGGCCTGACCTCTCCAACAGACGCATGGAGCCAGATGGGCCAGGAGTGGTGATGATGTGTTTGACGAAACGCACATCCAGACATGTCATCACGTTTCACTGCAGATACCATGAGGGCAGTAAGTCCATGACATAATTAATAGAGAACATCAGTAACTATAATCCAGCGTGACACCTAGAATGGCATTTAGCCTATTATATTAACGAATGAATTAGGAGTCAAACCAGTGATCTTGAGGTTATGTAGCAGGATATGCCACCTAGAACATCAGGTCACATGACACCAGAGGTGAGACTGTCATTGATTTGGAAGTCACAAGTAAGTCTCAAGTCTTTGCACTCAAGTCCCAGGTTAAGACAGACAAGTCCAAAGCAGGGCTCAACATTAAGGACTGCCCAACTGCCCAGAGCAAATATAATGCCACGTCAAGCCAGTAAATCTAGCAACTCATTTGCCCGATCTGGCAAAGTGGTAAAAATTAAATTAAACACAGGAGCTGATGATGGAAGCAGGGAAGGAGTGAGCCATTTCACTTCTTTCTCATCGCTAGAGTTCAGAGATGTGCAGCACCAATCAGGCACTTGAAAAAGGGGCGGCGGGTAAAGACCAACTGAAGCTCAAAAAATCAATGCCGCATTTTTGTGAGGCAAAATTGTATCATCACTCAATGCCAAGTATATTTTTTTTATTATATAAATTAGTGATATTACAAATACAAATTCAGTCTACTAGATGCAAAAAAATGGCTGACATGACACGAATAGACTGAAAAGGTTTCCTTTTGGGACACAATTTATAGTTAAAAAAAGTTGTAAATCACAACATATTTTATCGCAATACTCAACATATCGCAACATATTTAGAATCACAATAATATTGTATCGTGACTTAAGTATTGTGATAATATCGTATTGTGGATCCTCTGGTGATTCCCACCCCTACTTGATAACTGCTCATAAATAAAAATTTGGATAGGCCCAAGTAAATTTCTGAACCCTTTGCCCGACTGCACACATGAAAAAACAAGTCTGAACCCTTCGACATCATGTCCCAAGTCCTAAACTTTGAGTTTCAAGTCCATATGTGTTCCTCAATATATGTAATGCCATTTTAACATCCGAGTGATATTATATTAAATGTACAAATAATGAATGCTGTTCAAAATTTGTCGTATTTTTTAAATCAAGTTTATAAATGGCAAAAAATTTTCAAACTGGCTCGTCCGTTCTTCATAGTTCTGTCCTACAACTTGCTTCAAACAAAGTGGACCTGTGGTATAAGTGTCCACTTCAGGAATTGATTCATGGCACACTTTTTAAATAACATATTTTTTTAAATCTTCGACCTTCGGGGAAATTAAATAAGCATTTTTAAGCCAAGAGGCCAAAGTCCAAGTAAAGTTACGAGCCCACTGGTGGTATAATCCAAGTCAAGTTGCAAGTCTTTTTTCTTTTTTTTTAATTTTCTTTGTAATTTTCTCTTTTTTTTTTTCAAACAAACCAACAACAAGCAAAAAACCCAAAGAAATAAACAAACAACAACATAATATAACCAATAAGATACACCACAAGTCGAAAAATTTCAGCAAACTACAACAAGACAGGACAAAGGAAACAAAAGACGGGGAAAACAACCGAGGCAGAGCATTATGTACATAAATATATCGATGCATGTTTATACACAAAAATATATACATGCATGATACATATTTTACATGGTACATTTAATAAATATAAAATTGTGTACCATACTATGTACTAGGGCTGACTCAAAAAATTTGAAGCTTCGAAGCTTCATTCGATGGTACAGGCTCGATTGTGAAAAAAAATAAATAAATTAGAATATTCAGCCTTTTTTTTCCTCCCGTTTTTTGGGGGGACCATCTCCGACAGGAAATAGAAAGCTCAAGGTGCAGTGAATGGAGACCTATTATCCTGCTTGAACACAGACAACTAAATTCTTTCAACAATGTGACTCAAAATAATGATAAAATAGATTTTATTGATGTAAAATAATATGCTGATGGTGACATTTTCCACTGGTCCACTGCGCTCTGAGTCGCGCATCTGTCTGCTTGCGTTGCAGTGCGCGCCGAGGGTTTTAATTTTTAGTGTTAAATCAAAAGTTAAACACTACTTATCAGCAACCAGAATCGAAGCTTCAATTTTCAAAAATGAAGTCGAAGGTCAGCCCTACTATGTACACTAATTAACACCTCAGATTATGAGAAAGGGTGCAACTCATCAGTACATCAGGTTACAGAAGTATAAGGGCCCCATATTTACATGTAGATGTCTTTTTTGATTTTATCAAGCTGAGTATGAAGTCAGCAAATTTATATCTCAAGTCCAAGTCATGTGACTCAGCATCTCTGCCTGACACCCTGCTGTGTTTAATCCTTATTCCTAGGCTTTCTGGTGGAGTGGAGGAATGTAATAGTGAGTAGCACCAACATATGGGTGGTGCATCTACACTAAAATACACCGAAGCAGATGTCATTGTTTATTCAAAAAAAATATTTTTCTGGTAGGTTTTATTGCATTTCTCTTGGGTGACTAGGCATCTTTTCCACTGCAGCCAAGCATGAAAACCACAGCAATATGCAAGCTTTCTTTCTGTCTTCCTTTAAAAATCATTTTCACTCATAAAGGCTGTGTGTATTGAAAATGACCACAAAAACAGGTGGATCAAAAAGTGCTTAATGACAGCATTTCTGTGCAAACTCAGAACATCAGTCAAGCAGCTTTGACAGGTGGCAGGAACGTGCTTAAATACACGAAAAGAACAAAAACTTAAAATAAAATATAGTAACAGCATGAGTAAGTAATGGAACCATTTGGTAATGAATGCTTTGGGCACAGTAAGGACAGTGTGGTTTATGATCGGTGCCCAAACTGCACCACTTGAATCAGTTTCCAAATCCATCTGAAGCGAGAAACAATCCTTGAAGTTCCAGATCCACGCTTTGATCTGCGATGCCCAGCTCTAACAAGTAGTCCTTTAACAAACTTCAGAAGTTTAAAGACTAAAATACTGCAGTGCAATTCCCAAGATCTTTGTGAAGCCGACAGTTTCCAACTCGTCTGCACACCAGCAGCTACCGGATCACACCTTGTTACTGCCAGCAAAGGAATCTAAGCCAGGAGCCATCTCTCCACAGAATAAACCACAGCCTGAGGGAGACTGACACTCAGTAGTAAGAGGGAAGCCAGCAGCAGAGCGTGCTCTGACTCAGCAGCTGCCTAGATTTGTTGCCAACACACTGGAGTCTGTCCAGGTCCTCTCCACGGTTCAATGAGAGTGTCTGTAGGCGGAGATGATTGTGGTGCTACTACTCATTAGATTTTACGAACTAGACTGTGTGGGCAGACGTATGGAGGAGAGAAAATGTAACCCGTAGCGTCTCCAGATCTGGCTGCGTTGTGCTGTATCAAAGGGTTCTGTGATGTGGGTGAGAACAGGGTGTTGGTGGGTCATGGAGGATGTGGGTGGGAGCCAAAGGTGTGGTACTGATGAGTATGTGGATAATTCAGGAAGGTGAGACTGTCTGTTGTGTGCCATTGTCTATCTGTAAAGTATATCCTGTTTTTAGTGCACTTGGCTGGAGGAAAGTCCCAGAGGGGATGATCAAGTCAAACAAACATGTCGTAAGATAAGAAACAGATTCAGCAGAGAAAAAGATAGTGAAACAATACTTGACTTCTGGTACTGAGTCTGACACCAAAATGCTACTTTAGACATATCACTGTAAGAAATATCAGCATTTTTTTCTCTCCTTTCAACAAAAGAAGCCAAACTTTACAAATTCTAAATACCAAAGAAGAACGTTGCATGAATAAAAAGTCTAAAAGAGGAACATTTCTTTATTGAAATCAGGAATAAATACGAATCTAACCAGAAATTCATGCCAGCCTTCCGTTCTTGACAGCTTTGATCCTAAGTGCTATCAATACAATTTGGTCAGCACAAAAAATGCCCTTAGGTTCAATACCCAGCCCTACTTCTCTTTTCACCAATGTTCTCTACCCTGTTGCATCAAATCCCAGTGAAGAAGTCTGGGTGGTAGCTTTGACAAACTCAACATGGACCAGGATGAAGTCAGTCATCCAATCTTGCTTTGTGCAACTTCGTAACATCTCGAAAATGTTATGTTTTTTATCTTCTAAGAATCTAGAAACTGTCAGCCACGCTGTCATTACATCCTGCGTAGACTACTGTAACTTACCGTATTCCTGTCTCACCCAACACAACCCCTCCAAACTTCAACGAGTTCAAGATGCTGGAGCAAGACTACTCACAAAATCCAGTAGATGAGTCCATATAACACGTAGTTAAGCATCTCTACACTGTATCAATCATTTTCAATCATTTCTTTTAATGAAAACTTTAAAACCATGTTTGGGAATGACCCCTAATCATATCACTGACTCCCTAACCTCCTAACCCCTTATGAGCCTGAATTAGAGTTCTCATTCTCAACCTGAACCCGACAGGTCCCAAAAAGCCAGACGGGTGGGACCGAGTTCATGGACAAAAATGTGCGCTGATTGGCTGGGTCAGGTAGGGTCTTGTATAGCCAGCCTTGTGAGACAATAGATGAGGTGGGGCTGGTGAACTGTCAACGTCGGTGTCAGAGGGTGCAGCCAGGCTCCATTCCGGGCTCGCTATCCTTTATCCTGGCCAGAGCAGCGAGCTTCTCTTGCTTGAAAACACAGTGTGGAAAGTCGGTGATCCACCGAGCTGATCCATTTTCCATGGCGTTAGAAGCCGATTAGTGCTTTTTAGGGGGACGGGACTTGGTCGGGCTCAGTCTCAGTATTTTATGTCATGATCTCAGATGAGTCAGGCTCAGGATTCAACTCACACAGGTCGGTTTGGTTCGGGTTGTAATTTTTTCGGCCTGCTGAGAACTCTATCCTGAATGCAGCATGAGATCCTTGGGCAGAGATTAGGCAATAATGCTTATGTGCAACACACACTGCCGCCGGCACGGCGCTGTGGCCGTCAAGTGCTGCCCCCCAGCACACATTGGCAGCAGCGCACAGCGGCGCACAGCGGCGCACAGCGGCGCCGTCGACACTAAGTGTACTTCCCACCCCAGCCCGCTAGGTGGCTGTACCTACACTAGTTGCCAACGGTTGCCAACTGCTAGTAACGGAAGAAGTGGAAAAACTTTGAGGCAACAACAACTTGGATTTCACGGGTGAGTTTCTTATCAAAATCGTCTTATTAAAAATTTGAAAAACTTAATAACGTTAAGCATCCAGATACCCCTTTGAAAGCTGCAACCGGAGTTGATACTACAACGCTGGTGTGGGTTTGTTCATAGAATATAATGGAGGTGCGTGGCATATGAGAATCTAATGACGCGTGGCATATGGCGGTAGTGTGTGTTGCACTTTAGGTCAAGGCAACAAACCAGAGGAGACTTTTTGGAGTCACGGCCCCAGAATTCTGGAATGACCTGCCAAAGGAGATCAGGCCAGCAATTCTTCTTTAGAATATCTCTAAAAAAGGCACTTTTTCCATTTTAATTAACTTGTTTTTACTGTGTTTTAGTAATTCATACCTCATTTGTCTTTATTATTTTATCAAATCTACTTTTTCAAGTATTTTCTTCTGTGTTTTTGTGTCTTTGTAAAGCATGCTGTAACTTGTTTTTGAAAAGCGCTAAATAAAGTTATAATCATCATTAATATTACTTATAACGTGGCCAATTACCACGTGCATAAAGACTTATCATTGTCAGTTCACCCTATGTTTAGGTTCCCCAGTGAGGACTAGCTTAACTGTTAGCAATTAGCAATTTCTGTGAGTGGGCAAGTACTGTGGTTGAATGTTGACTCTAAGAATATCTTGGAGATATTTTTTGCCTCACACTTTTTGGTGAAGTTGTTGATGCCATTCCAGCTTTCATTTTCTGTCTCTCCCTGCGCAGGAAATTTGTCCTTCAGGGCGTCTTTCCTGAAACTAAGTGCCAGTTACACAATACTGTTGTTTGCTCTGCCATCAGATTTTCCAAACAAAGAGCAGCTTTATTTCACGACTGAGTTTCTGTACAGAAAATTATGTTTGCACAAGCATAACGATACTAAACACTTGAGTGAGAAAAATGACTTTGGCAACAACTGATTAACTTTTCAAGGAAAAACAGGCCGCACTGTGAAAAACCATTAAGTCAGAGCTTGCTGTCTGTTACATCAGTGCATGGGAAAAATGAGTCAGCTTGGGAGTTAATGGGGAAGCGCGCAGGGAAGCTGTGCTGATAATGTCAGTTCCTTATTTACACTGATTAAACTGAGTCCAGTTTCAGCTGACGGCTGGAAGCACAAAGGAGCCTCAGTTTGCTCAAGGTCTGAACTTTACCAGAACAAAGCAGAATAAGGAAACCCCCCGACCTCTCAGACACAACACACCAGAGGAGGACTCTGTCTTACATCCACTAGGATTTCATCCTTAAGTGGGTCAGGAGTGTGAATGAGATTAGAAGAGGCTGTTTGAATTGATCAACATTCCTCACATGCACTAAAAGGCTCCTCGGACGTCATATATACATTCCAGCATAATGAGGCACAGAAACTCCCAGAGCAGTGTCTGTGTGATAAGACCGGACTGTTTTAAATGAAGCCTCTGCAGAACGGCTACAAACCACAAAACCTGAGGAGGATGCAGCAGTTCAGTTAACATTACACATAGCTGGTTGGGAAAACTTATAATCAATTAACCTGATGGATTTTTATACCTGATGGCTCAACATCTTAAACCTGGGATGCTCCTAAACATGTAGTACATCTAATTTATGTGAAACTTCTTACATTGATGGCAGCATTGAAAGCACCTATATTGACTTCACCCCCCAAATGACCATTTGTGTATCAATTACTCACTCCATGTTACACTAAATTTGCAAAGGAAACTTTGTTCCCCTTGCATACCTCTGGTGAACGAAGAAAATTCTTAATGAATTAAAGTAAAAGGGTCTGCGGTAAACAACAGCAAATCTACATCAAAAAATCTGTTTGCAAACTCTCACACAACTCATCAGTATAATCCAAGTCTCATTTATCCCGCCATATGCTCAGTGCTTCCCGAACAGACAGCCCTTTACGACAGGTAACTGAAGTTAAAGTGAAACTTGCCTATGCTCTCTTAAATGAAAGACGCCATTGACAAAAATAGTAATTTTACCTCACTAAACACAGGAGCTGCTGGTCTACCACTGCTTCGATCAGTCAGTTTGTGTTATTGTGTACTAACACAAACAAACTACCAATCGAGGCAGTAATCAACCAGAAGCTTCCGTGTTCAGCGAGGTAAAATTACTGTTTTTGTTAACAGACTCTGACTTTGAAGAAAGCGTAGATGAGTTTCACTTTCACTTCTGTTCCCCGTCAGAAAAGGTTGTCTGTTTGAGAAGTGCTGCACATACGACTGGATAAATGTCCGGATTGTGTGAGAATTTGTAAATGGAAGTTTTGATTTGGTTCTGCTGTTGTTTCAGGGGCTGTACTAGGGCTGCACGGTATATGCGGTAGACAGTAGAAATGATATAAATTTGGCCCACGGTAGAGATTTGCGCTCTACCGTCCTATCGTCGATGACGTCATCGCACCTGCCTCAGTGTGAAAATGACTGCGAGCACAGAGATAGCAGAGCAAGAG